>NC_057804.1:532880256-532915082 GCF_018294505.1 Triticum aestivum | reverse complement strand
CTTCGCCGGAGCCCGCGGTAGCCGCCACCGCCGCCTCGATTTTCTGAGAAAAACCGAACCAGTTTTTTTAGAAAACCCTAGTTTTATTTTTTTAGATCGGTTTATTTTATTTTATTTTCCGGTTTATTTATTTAGCAAGTGTTCGCTTGTTCGTTCGTTTTAACGGACGAGTTCACCGTTTAGTTTCAGTTAGCGAACGTCCGTTCGTTAAACTGTTTGTCAGTTTTTCTTTTTCTTGGATTTTTCCGCGATTATTCCAGATCATGATTTCTGGTTCGATTTTCGTTTTAGTTTATCTTTTCGCTCGTTTATCGGAATCAGGCGATTCAAGCGACTAGAGTTTCGTCTCGAAACCCTCTTTCCACTTAACCAACTCAAACAAGTTTTTGCTATTTTAAAATTTGACTTAGGTCCAGATTAGTAAACGAAGCTCTTTTCTTTCGCCATTTGTTTTTCGTTGCTTCGTTGGATTTGGTTCTTTTTGCAAACCGGAGTTCTTAAGTTGAACTTTCTGGTTAGTTCTTTTATTTGAGTTTTACCTGTGCATTAGATGAGTACTTATTGTATGCTTGTTTGCTTGTTTGTTTGCGATAGAGTATCCGGAGTGCGCCGCTTGCTACTTCAAATCTCTAGGTTTCACGGATCATCAGCAAGGCAAGTAACACTTTGATCATACCTTTTTACTACCCAGTTTTATTGCATTAGATCAATCCTCAAACAATTGCATGATTAGGATCTGACTAATATGTAGGGTTTTGGGAAGTAGATGAGGTAGTTCCTATTACCTGTTATATTATCAAACCCTTGGGAGTTACTTCTACGTTTGCTTATATTGCCCTGCTATGCTAGTAGACGTGGATTGGGTGAGTGTATCCATGACAGATGTGAGATAGTTATTAATGGTTTATTTAAGGTAGCAACTTTAATACACATTTGGGTGGATTGAGGCACCTGGGTATTCCAGCGTTTGCCTGTTTTTCTTTATGGACCGCAACCCAGGCTCAAAGGGATCATGAGATTATTCATGCTAGAAACTTCCGTGTGCAGCCACAAGCTACTATGGGCTCTAGCATAGTTGATTAAGTAGTGTGAACTCTTACAATGGTAGACTAGCAGATGTAGGGGATGTAGGTTGGTACTGTCTACCCGATCATAAGGTGCAAACGCTTCTGAAAGACTATGTCTCGGTCATCCGTTTCTCAAACACCATGTAGTGCGAGAAATCCAACGAAGGAGATCGAGTCTTGTGGGGAAAAGTGTGCAAACCTCTGCAGAGTGTATAAACTAATCATGGTTAGCCGTGTCCCTGGTTATGGACGTTTTGAGTATCTAGTACTTGGATTATCATGTGAATATCATCATGTTACTTTATTTTAATTTGTTCGGTTTAATGATGATGTTTAATTGGGATTGAGAGGATGTCTATCTTCTCAATGTTTAACAACCACCATGATAGTTAAATAAAATGTATTCCTTTGCAGTAGGGAAAAATTGGCTTTATGCAAAACTGTAACCATAGAGCTTTCCACCAGCCATATATGCATGTAGTATAGCATTTTTCTGTTCATTTTTTTGACAGAAAGACTGTAAGGGAACCCCCTACAGTATAATTGGTGCAACAAACCCAAATTGCAAGTACCATGTCTTGAACCTGGGTGGGTGGGAAGGCATCAACCCCTTCCCACCACTAGGCTATGCCTTAGTCTGCCATTTTTCTGTTCATTACTCTCTATGTGTTACATTGCGAGCATATTCCATGTGCTGACCCGTTTTCGGGCTGCAACATTCATGTTGCAGACTTTTCAAACGATGAGTAAGGTGCCTTAGGTCGTGGTTCTATACTCGGTGATGCCATTGGAGTTGATGGACTCACTTATCTTCCAAGCCTTCCGCTGTTATCGTTATTAGATGGCCTTAAGCCATATTTCTTGTAATAAGTTCTCCTTTGGAGACATTCGATGTAATAAGTGTGTGATTGCTACTCTGTGATAAATCCTTCAAGTACTATGCGTGTCAGCATTACTGATCCAGGAATGACACTGATGCACAGAGATCAGACTGTTTGAGGTCTGTTCACTACATAAGCTTGCAATATCAATACTAGGTGGTATTCCTCATGTACACACATTTGTGGGACTGTGAGGTGCACAAAACACATCACTCCCCCAAAATGGGATGCCCCATTAATCTCTCACAAGAGCCAATTAAGATACAAACAATATGCAAAAAGGCTCAACACACAACTCACACGTACATGAAGTGCAAACCAACATACACATACTTGATTACTCAAGATAAGCAGATTGGAAGCACGCATATACAAACACATGCAAGGTACAAAACCAAAACATGCAAAGGGGCAAGTAACTTTCAATGTAAACAATTTAAGTACAAGTTACCGCAAGGAGGCGCATTGGATATGAGATAGAAACTTGATAATCCAAATGACTTGGCTTGAGACAATATGAATGATGAATACCCCTTAATTATTCATAATGTAGCCAAGTCTCCAATGCCCTCCAACAACACCTATTGATCAAGTTTGAGCTTGTTGGTCCCCAACCAAGTTGGGTCCTAAGAGGTTAGTCACAATAGGCTTGGCAACCCAAATGGTTATTTTCTTGACACCACTTTGAGTACCAAGAAACTTGGCAAACACATTGCCAACCTTATCCTTCCCAAGAGAATAGATATCATCAATAATAATTGGGTTGGATAAGTTACCACTAGTGCATGAAGAAGCGACATGACCTTTCTCACGATATAAGTAGCAACGTCTACTCTTCATTTTCTTCTCACTTGATTTCTCAACAAGAGAAGCATTAACTTGCGCCTTCTTAGGAAGTGGCCTTTCTTCAACTTGAGCTTGAGCATGAGATTGAACTTGTGGCCTCTTCCCTTGTTGCTTGTCACTAATGGCCTTCTTCCTCAATGGGCAAGATCTAACATGATGCCCTTCAATTTTGCACTTGAAGCAAATAATCTTGGTCGAATTCTTGAGTTGTTCTTGGCCCTTCTTCTTCTTTCTCTTGGACTTGTTCTTCTTATTGGAGTTTAATCCAAGTCCACCTTTGTCATGGGGGGATTTTTGCACACTCAAGATATTTTTGAGTGTGGACTTACCTTCATGACACTTTTCCAAGTCTTTCTTCAAAGAAGTGACTTGGTCCTTGAGCTATTTGATTTCCTCTACATGGTTAGTATCAACACAAGTGCTATAGGAAGTATAAGCTTCATCGTTAGAGCAACAAGGCAAGGAAAGCAATTCATCACAAGATGTGCCAATGTTATGCATAGATGAATTACGAGGACTAGCACATGGCAACATATCATTTTGACTTGAATTAGTGCTAGTATACACATGAGACTCACTAGATGTTAGCTTGATAATCATAGCCTCATGAGCTATCATTAGCACATTATGGGATACTAGAAGATCATCATGAGAGCTTACGAGCTTTACATGACTTTCTTCCAATTTCCTATAAGTGCTAGATAGCAATTCAAGTTGAGCCCTTAAATCGCCATTCTCCTTCAAAATGTATGCCTCACTAGAAATAGAGTTAGTAGCACAAGCATCATCAATAATAGCAAGAGGAGAAGGCAACTTGGCAAGATCTTTAGAATATGAAGCTTTAAGTTGAGCATGAGACTCGGTGAGTTTTATGAGCTCACTCTTAATGACCCTTGAGCCATTTTTGAGGTACCCAAAGTCCTCAAGGAGTTTAGCATGCGCAACTTCAAGCTTCTCATTTTTAGTTTCAAAGACATTGGCCACCTCAAGAGCTCTATCATGAGATTCCTCCACTTTAGATAATTCTAGAGCAAAAGTTTCCTCAAGAGATTCCTTGGTGGTTTGTGCAAGTTCAAGAGCTTGGGAGAGGTCTGCAATCTCATTAGCGTAATCACGCTCATGACCTTCCATTTTGTCAATGGTAACCTCATGCTCCTCGGGACGAGATTCCAACTCATCAATATATTTCTTGCCCTCAATAGCAATAGACATGATTTCCATGAAGTTCGAACGAGCAACTTTATTCTTAAGAAGAGATTTAAAAACCATTTCCCCCTTAATTTTTAAGTAGGCAACAATATCATTCTCTTCATCATAATCAACATCATCATCATTCTTGCCATCATCAATATGATCACAAGATATATTGGGTTCAAAGTGGGAGATACCTTTGAAGCCTTGGCCATAAGGCAAAATGCAATAGATGATGATGTAGGATCGCTTGAAGCACCATTCAAGACCACATCTTGCTCCATAGGGTGTTTGGTTTCCTTTACATTGTTAGCACAACAATTCAAGGAAATAGATGCATTTTTATCATGGCAACAAGACATAGCAAGCATATCATCATGAGATTTAGTCAAGCAATTTCTACATGATATGCAAGGACTATCAACACATGCACATGAAACATTTGGAGTGCTCGAAGTGCTAAAGTCCAAAGATGAAGCATTGCAATAATAAAGTGATGAAGGATTATCAACAATAAGCCCACTATCATCATTGCAATGAATACCACTACTCACCATGCCATTACCTTGTGGCAAACCACATGTAGGTGAAGTAGAAGAAGTTGAGAACTCAACATGGCCGGAGGTGGAGGGAGAACAATCATCACCACAAAACTTGTACACGCCATATTTATCTTGAAGCTTTGTCCACAACTCATGAGCGTCCCGGAACGGCATGAGTTGAAATATAACTACATTGCTCAAAGCATCAAAAAGCACATTAGAAGTGAAATAAGAGTTTTTATCATCCTCTAAAGATAATCTTTGGGGATCCTTTGGAGGAGAAAACCCCATATCTACAATTCACTCTAAATTTGGGTCCATGATTGAGGGAGTCCTGGATTAGGGCGTATCCGGACAGCCGGACATATACATCATCCGGACTATTGAAGCGTGAAGATATAAGACTCAAGACTTCGGCCCGTGTCCGGATGGGACTCTCCTTCGCGTGGAAGACAAGCTTGGTGATCCGGATATTATATTTCCTTCCTTGTAACCGACTCCATGTAAACTCTAGCTCTCTCCGGTGTCTATATAAACCGAAGAGGATGGTCCTTAGAAGGTCGATCACAATTACAATCATACCATCATAGGCTAGCTCCTAGGGTTTAGCCTCTACGATCTCGTGGTAGATCTACTCTTGTACTACTCATATCTTCAATATTAATAAAGCAGGAAGTAGGATTTTTCCTCCATCGAGAGGGCCCGAACCTGGGTAAACATTGTGTCCCTTGCTTCCTGTTACCATCAGCCTGAGACACACAGATCGGGACCCCCTACCCGAGATCCACCAATTTTGACACCGACATTGGTGCTTTCATTGAGAGTTCCTCTGTGTCGTCGCTTCGGGGCTTGATGGCGTCTTCAATCGCTAACAACACGGTCCAGGGCGAGACTTTTCTCCCCAGACAGATCTTTGTGTTCGGCGGCTTCACACTGCGGGCCAATTCGCTTGATCATCTGGAGCAGATCGACAACTACACCCCTGGCCACCAGGTCAGATTCGGAAACTTGAACTACACGGAGGATATTTGCGGGGACTTGATCTTCGACGGATTCGGGCCTGTGCCAGAAGCGTCGGATAGTCACGACGAGCACGGCCTACACCTGTTGTCGGACAATGCTCGCGATACCACCCCTGCAGTAGCCCCGGATCTAATCTGGAACAAGTTCTGTTGCCTAAGGACGGAGGGGTGGACCCTGCACCACGGGCCGCTTACTCATCGGCGGTGGAGTCGAACACAGGTCTCACCTCTATTGAGGCTTGTAACCTCGGGCCCCCGGACTCGTATCCGGTTGGTGGTCCAGGTCCGCATACCCTCGAGCCAGTCGGGCTGGGTTGGCCTCCGGTAATAGAGTTTACCGCTGCGGACATCTTCCAGCACTCGCCCTTTGGCGACATGCTGAACTCATTAAAGTCTCTCTCTTTGTCAGGAGACTCTGGGCCGAACTATGTCCGGCCCGAGTGGGAAGCAGGCCACGAAGGAATTTGTTGCCCACCCACCACCCACTTCATTGCCACGATTGCAGCCTTAACAGGCCTTATGACCTGCTTTTGTGCAGGTGAAGATAGCTGGCTAGCCCGTAAAGGCACCAGCGACCCCAACACATCCGAAATAAGGGATGGCAATGGGAAGCCACGGCGTAATAAACACAAACGCTAAAACAAGGAAGAGAGCCCGGATAACACAACGGTCAATGCCAGATTCATGGGCTCTCGACCTGATCAGCAAAAGAAGCCATTTAAAGGCAGTAAAGAGGGACCGTCCAGTCTGAACAGAGTCCTGGACAGACTATGCCAAATTCATGGCACCCCGGAGAAACCTGCAAACCACACGCATAGAGAATGCTGGGTCTTCAAGCAGGCCGGCAAATTAAATGCCGAACACAAGGGGAGGGAAACACCAAGTGAAGACGAGGACGAACCTCGCCATCCAAACAATGGGGGACAGAAAAAAATCCCGCCAGAGGTTAAAATAGTAAACATGATCCACGCGACTCACGCATTCACGAGAAGGCACGAACACGCGCTCAGAGACGCGCACGATGTAGAGCCCATCGTACCCACATCTGACATCTGGATGTCTCATCTGATCACCTTAGATCACATGGATGGCCGAACTAGTATTCGGCATGGAGGATCAGAGGCCTTGGTGCTTGACCCAATAATCGACGGATACCGTCTCACCCGCGTCCTCATGGACGGCGGTAGTAGTCTCAATTTAATATACGAGGACATTGTCCGCAGAATGGGGATAAACCCATCCAGAATTAGCCAAACCAACACCACCTTTGAAGGGGTGATACCAGGCGTGGAAGCTTATGGCAGGGGCTTCGTCGTGCTGGAAGTAACATTCGGCTCCCCAAGTAATTCAAGAAGTGAAAAAATACTCTTCACCATCGCACCCTTCTAGAGCAGCTATCATGCATTGCTTGGAAGAACTGCCTTCGCCCGCTTCAATGCATTGCCGCACTATGGCTACCTTACACTCAAGATGCCTGGTCCACGTGACGTCATCACCGTTAGCGGAATCACAGAGCGCTCCTCACGCGTAGAGGAACACGCGACGGCCCTGGCGGCCGGACTGTAAGCGGCCTCCAATATCAATAAACATGACTGGTCATTACGACCACAGACACGGTTAGACGGGTCCGGTAGCCCGGATTAAACTGAACCAGGGCACCGTACATGTAATCCCATAACGGATACCAGGGGCTGTAAATATTTAATGCAGCCCCACAGCTGGCTCAACCTTACTGACAGGCCAACATCTTACACTTTTTATTATTAATCGCATACTTACATTGTACTCTCCTATGAGTTTTGTTTTTTTTCACAGACAACGTTCGCGCGATACCCTTCCAGGATACGGCACGATAGAGACAAAGGCGCAGATGTGCAACAGGGCCCCGTGCAACAGGTTTCTTTTTAGATTAAGCCCCTGTGTAAACCTTTTCTACTGCCTCTTGTTGTTTAACCATCCCATGGGTTCCATACCCACAGAGGATACTGCCATTATTGGCATTTCGCCATGACATATTAAAACGCACGTAACTAGAAATTTAGGGCTTATAATAGGCTCTCGTCAGCCTATTTTCTTTTACAAAGACCGAATACCTTCGGGAGTGTCCGGCGTCACGAGTTTGGCCGTATATTCATCAGCTCCGAAACATGTCTTTGGTCAAATGTTGGGTTTGCCCCACTCCTGGGTTTGCCGCCTTACATTCCGTTATTATCGGCTAAGGCAGGCCAAAGGAGAACTACTGTGATTGTGCCATGGTTATTCCGGACGAGCACCTTAGTAGAGAAAGCCGAAAACTGACTGTCATGATACAGCGAGAGACTGTTCAACCACTCGAAGACTCACCGGAATCTTTAAGGATTCCTCCGCATTAATGAAGGGTCGTTTCCCGACCATGTACATACGCGCCCGTCTTTGGATGCACGCAAATGTACCAGGGGCTACATAGTAGCCCCACCGTTAGACCCCCATGGCTAAGCAAAAGTGTTACAGCTATATAGTCCGGTTGCCTAGTTCGACATGCGATCACCTCCTTAATGGACTAAGACGTTGGATCAAGTGTGATTAAGCATATTTCTCGTGAACACCCCCACATTGTATGCGTGGGGACTGAAGCCAACGACTGCTAACTTTCGGACTATTCATATCTATATAAAAATGGCCGCAAAGGGGACACAATCACACTTCCGGGCAAAAAGTATAAATATAGCCTCATAATCAAAATAAACATTGTTTTTTACAATGATCCGACTTATTATTCGAACAAGATATTCTTCGAGCACTACGCCTCTATTAGGTGGGCACCTTCTTTGACCTGCACCAAGTAGTGCTCAGCCGGATATTGGCCTCCCGCCGGATTCTGAGTCGCTATAATGGTGGCCTTCATATCTGTCCAATAGGCTTTAACGCGGGTAAGAGCCATCCGTGCACCCTCTATGCACGCCGACCTTCTCATGGCGTCAATCCGAGACACGGCCCCAAGGAATTGCTGCACTAAACCAAAGTAGTTGTCCGACTCAGGACCCTTCGGCCAAAGATGGTCTATTACAAACCGCATTGCAAGCCCGGACAGCCTGTGGAGCTGTCACGCCAATATGCGACCCTATCCAAAAGGAACTCGAAGGTCCCAACAAGGATAGACCCACATATTGAAACGCTTTTGCAAGGTGGATATCATTACATCAACATTACATAATAGATAGGGATACATACCAGAGGCATACAATGCCACATGAATACAACATCATCATACATAAGAGCATCATCCGACTATGGATGAAACACAAACAGAAACTCAAACGACATCCACCCTGCTAGCCCAGGTTGCCGACCTGGAACCTATCCCCTGATCGAAGAAGAAGCAGAAGAAGAACTCCAAAACAAGCAAACATCGCTCTCGCGTTAAGATCATCGCATAACCTGTACCTGCAACTGTTGTTGTAGTAATCTGTGAGCCATGAGGACTCAACAATCCCATTATATAAGTGCATCTAGTGCCACCCCTAGTTGGTTTTGGAGTATTGACGACAAAGTTGGTTGAGGGACTAATGCGTTTGTGAGAATTGCAGGATAACGCAGGTAGTGTCCCTCATTGATTCGGTTTACCTACCAGAGATGACCCCTAAAAATGTATGAAGACATTGAAGACAATGGTGGTATGTGAAGATATTCATATTGAAGACTATGACATGAGAAGACATTGAGCGAAGACTATGGAGCGCGAAGACTGTGTTGTTTCGTTGTTTCCTTTTCTTCTATGTTGAGTCATAGGAACCACCGTACTGTTAAGTGGGGTCCAAGTGAACAAAGTCAGAGTGACTGAAGCGATGCTCAACCCAAATCCTATGTCTTCGAGCGAAGACAATGAGAGCAAATCTTATCCAGAGCTGGATGAGTCAGCTTTGCTTGTAGCCCAAGTAAAGTTGCCGTGTGTGTTTGAAATCTGACTGTTGGAACACGTGTCAGTTCCTTAGTGACCCAGGGTCATTTCGGACATGTCAGGTCGGGTTGCCTTGTGGCTATAAATAGCCCACCCCATACACCATAAATTGGTGGCTGCTCAGAGTTAGTTTACGGCTTTTGTCGTTTTGAGAGCAACCCACCTCGAAGCCTTTGAGAGAGAAATCCTTGCGAGGACAAAGCCCAAACACCCAGATCCAAAGAGTGTTAGGCATCACTGAAGTCTTTCTGTCTGTGTGACCTGAAGACTTATTACACTTGAGGACTGTGTATCCTCCAGCCGGTTAGGCGTCGCGTTCTGGGCATCCAAGAGTCATTGTGGATTGCCGGTGAACGAAGTCTGTGAAGGTTCGGAAGTCTACCTTGAATACTTACCAGAGTGATTGGGCGAGGACTGTGTGTCCTTAGCTCAAGGGGAATAAGGTGGAGACGCGGTCTTCTAAGTTGAATCTCAGCCTCCCTAACCAGACGTACAGTTGTCACAGCAACTGGAACTGGTCCAACAAATCCTGTGTCTTCAACAAGTGACTGGTTCTATCCCTTCCCTCCCTTCACTTTGAGTTTGTCTTCGTGAAGTCATTGCTTATTTATCTTATCTGTATGACTTCATTGCTTGACTACTATCGTTGATTGGCTTCATACTATCTTCCATCCTGATCCTTACTACCTAGCTGCTATTAGTCTTTGTACGTTCACATTATTGCATACTTGACTATGGCTTGCTTGTTGTAGTTTATCTTTCGCTGCATATCAATTAGGTCATTTCTATTGTTTGTCTTCGAAATTTCCACGTTTTGAAGACTTTGATAAAAATCGCCTATTCACCCCCCCTCTAGTCGATAACTAGCACTTTCAATTGGTATCAGAGCAAGGTACTCCCTTGTTCTGTGTGATTCGGTTTAACCACCTGGGGTTTAGCTATGTCGACTGCAGGGATAATCAAAGTCTCCGCTGCTTGTCCCGTGTTCGATGGAACTGAATATCCCTACTGGAAGAATAAGATGCGCATGCATCTTGAAGCTATTGATGTCGACCTCTGGTATGTCGTCAAGAATGGCGTTCCCAAAACTGGAGAAGGTGTCGCCCCTACTGATGTCAAGAAGTTCATTCAACTAGACTCCACTGCAAAGAACGTCATCTGTGGTCATCTGACCAAAGGACAGTATGGCCGTGTGAGTGCTCTGGAAACTTCAAAGCTAGTTTGGGACTGGCTATCCAAGGTCAACGAAGGCGTCTCTACACAGAAAGACCAGAGGATCAGTGCTCTTCGCAATCTCTTCAACCGCTTCAAGAGAAACGACAATGAAAATGTCCAGCTCACGTTTGATCGCCTCACCGACATCACAAATGAGCTTCAGGCTCTTGGCGCCACTGAGATTACCAAGCATGAAATCATCAAGACACTACTGAGATCACTTGACAGCTCCTTTGACACCCTTGCCCTCATGATATAAGAACGCCCTGACTTCAAGACACTCGATCCGTCTGATATACTTGAGAGGCTCAACACACATGAGTTCCAGCTTTCTAAGAAAAGAGATATCTATGGTCCCAATTATGGCCAAACTCGCGCTTTGAAGGAAAAAGTGGTTTCCTCATCTGAAGAAGAATCTGACTGCGGTTCTAATGATCTTGAAGACATTGGAAAGGAGCTTGCCATGCTTGTGAAGAAGTTCCAGAAGTTCACCAAGAAGAAGGGCTTCAGAAAGTCTTCACGATCTAGCTCAAGAAATGATGAAGCTTCCACTCATGACAACAAGAAGTGAACATGTCACAAGTGCAAGAAACCTGGACACTATATCTCTGAGTGTCCTCAGTGGGACAATGAGAAGAAGAAGAAGAAGAAGAGCAAGGAATATGATTCTGATGACAAGAAGAAGAAGAAATCTTCAAAGTCTTCTTCTAAGTCCTCATCAAGGTCTTCATCACATAAGAAGAGCTCATGTGGCAAGGCTCGTGCTTTTGTTGGCAAGGAAATGGATTCGGAGGAGGAGTCTGCTTCTGAGGAGGTGGAGGTGGAGTCTGAAGAAGAGTCCAACCCTGGCGTTGCAAGTCTGGCTCTAGCCACAGCCTATGTTGCCAAGTCCATCTTCAACACTGAAGACAATGACTTCCACACCAACGCTGAAGTTGATGACATGGACGATCCTGCTCCCACCTACTGCTTCATGGCACGTGGTGCCAAGGTAAAATCACGTGATGCTTACTTTCAAATATCAAGTGAAGATGACTCTGATTGTGAATCCAAACCCAGCTACAAAACACTTACTAAAATTGCTACTGAACAACAAAGGGCTATGGAACATACTCAAAAACTATTAGACAAAAGCGATGACCTATTGGACACGGAAATGACACGTTCACAGTCCTTAGTTGAAGACATAAAAAATCTTCATGCTAAGTACCAAGAACTTGAAAGTCTTCATGAGATGCTCTCAACCACTTATGAAAAGCTCTCCTATGATTATATTCAAAGGAAGCAAGAGCTTGAGAAATTGAAAGCGACTCATGAAGATCTTCAAAAAGAGAATGAGTCATTTCGCGCTCAACAGATCAGTTCCGCTCAGGATGGATTTGAACCACCATGTTTAAAATGCATTGAGCGTGATAACGCTACCTCTGTTGTTGAATGTTCCAATGCCGTTGTTGTTGCATTGTCTTCAACTACTGATGTGGAAACTAACCCCTCTACAGAGGATACCACTGCTATTGCTGATGAAAATGCTAGGTTGAAGACATTGCTTGAAACAGGGATGTATAAAAGTCTGAGAGGACATCAGACACTTTGTGATGTCCTCAAAAAGCAGATTCTGAACCAAAACCCTAGGAAAGAGGGTGTTGGGTTCGAGAGGAAAATGAATGCTGATGGTTCCTACTGGAAGCCTGAGCAGTATCCCAAAACCACATGGGTTGCTGCAAAGGAACCTTCAGTGGATCCATCCACTTTATCTGGCTTTACCTGTGCTAATCCTATTATCATTGATGAATCCTTTGATGCAAACTATAAACTGTTCAAAAATCAAAATGGTGAAGTGTTTGCCAGGTATATTGGTACTAACTGCAGGAATGGACCACCTATGAAGAAGATCTGGGTTCCCAAAAGCTGTCTTGAGAATCTTCTAGTGAATGTCATCATGACACCACCAGGGAAGAAGACAAACCCCAGACCAAAGGCATCATATGGTCCAACGGCTTCATACGAATACAGGACTCACTTGAGTCACCCTAACGCCAATGTTTTGCAGGGAAATCGTACTCAAACTTATGAATATGAACGTTTGTCCTCAAACCGCCATGTTCATAGGACTAAGAACTTTTCTGCTTATTCATATGAGTATCATTCATCTCCTGCAAGGCTATTTGCTAGGGCTTCAAAGCCGAAATTCTCAGATGTTGCACTTAGACTCATTGCTTCTAAGCCACCCCTGAAGATGTGGGTGGTGAAGAAGAATTAACTCTCTTTTGCAGAATATGGTCTCCAGCCAACAATCAAAGGCGTCCGATACTATTGCTGGGGACCTAAAACACATTAAGGGACGCATGATAAAATGACTTACTATGTATTCCACATATGAATCACTTACCTGTCATATTGTGTGTTCTAACCTTGATCTAAGCTGTGATAATCCTAGTGTGCTTCAAATGCTTATGCTTCACAACATACCTGTGAAGCCTATCCTCCTAACTGCACTGTAGGATATGACACCTCATGCTTCAAAATGGATTATGGACAGCGGATGCACTAATCATATGACTGGTGGTCGAAGTCTTCTCATGGACTCAACCTTACGTCCATCCGACAAGAGTCAAATCACATTTGCTGACACTGGTAAAAGCAAGGTATTGGGTCTAGGTAGAGTTGCAATCTCAAAGGATCAACACATGGATAAAGTGATGCTTGTTGAATCCCTTGGGTTCAACTTAATGTCTGTCTCAATGCTTTGTGACTTGAACATGATTGTGCTATTTGGAAAATATTGTTGCCTTGTACTAATGGAATCTGACAAGTCTCTAGTCTTTGAAGGGTATAGGAAAGATGATCTATACATGGTAGATTTCTCAGCAGGTCCACAGCTTGCCGTATGTCTTCTTGCAAAAGCTTCAGAATGCTGGCTCTGGCATCGGAGGATGGGGCATGCTGGCATGAGGAACTTACACACACTCGTCAAGAAGAAGCATGTCATAGGCATCGAAGGTGTCAAGTTCAAGAAAGATCATTTGTGTGGTGCCTGCGAAGCTGGAAAGATGACTAGGGCGAAGCACCCCTCGAAGACAATCATGACGACATCTCAACCCTTTGAGCTGTTACACATGGACTTATTTGGCCCTACTCACTACTCTACCCTCACACCAACAGCTTATCTCTATGGCTTCGTCATTGTTGATGACTACTCAAGATATACATGGGTGCACATAATTCTCTACAAAACTGAAGTACAAGATGTCTTCAGACGATTCGCCAATCGAGCCATGAACAACTATGGCGTCAAGATCAGGCATATTAGAAGTGATAACGGCACTGAATTCAAGAATACCAGGCTTGATCTTTATTTGGATACAATGGGAATCACTCATGAGTTTTCTGCTCCATACACACCTCAGCAAAATGGCATTGTAGAGCGCAAGAACAGAACCCTCATTGAGATGGCTCGAACAATGCTCGATGAGTACAAGACACCAAGAAAGTTCTGGCCTGAAGCTATTGATACAGCATGTCACATCATCAACCGTGTTTACATCCACAAGCTTCTGAGCAAAACATCATATGAGCTCCTTACTGGCAAGAAGCCAAATGTCAGCTACTTCAGAGTCTTTGGTGCTACGTGCTGGATCAAGGATCCCCATCACAAGTCAAAATTTGCACCTAAAGCTCACAAAGGCTTCATGCTCGGTTATGGAAAGGACTCGCACTCTTACAGAGTCTTCACCCTCTTTCACTACAAAATCGTTGAAACTGTGGACGTACGATTTGATGAAACCAATGGTTCACAACGAGAACTCCTGCCAAGCACATTAGATGAAGCACCTCCTAGCGAATCTATCAAGCTAATGGGAACTGGTGAAATCATGCCTTCTGAAGCACAGCCTGAAGAGGAACTTATCATGTCTGCACCAAACCAACCTGAAGACAATGCTCAGACCGAAGACAATCCTCCCAATGATAACAATGATCAGCATGAGCAAGGTCTTTGTCCAGTTCATCCTCGTGTTGCAAATGAAGTACAAATTGAGAAGATAATTGATAGCATCAATGCACCTGGTCCACTTACTCGCTCAAGAGCAACACAGTTAGCAAATTTCTGTGGGCATTTTTCATTTGTATCAATATCAGAACCCAAGAAAGTTGCTGAAGCCTTTATGGAACCTGAATGGATTCAAGCCATGCAAGAAGAACTTCAATAGTTCAAGCTGAATAATGTTTGGGAACTTGTCAAGGGCCCTGACCCTCACAAGCATAACATTATTGGCACTAAATGGATATATCGAAACAAGCAAGATGAGCATGGTCAAGTCGTCAGAAACAAAGCACGTCTTGTTGCTCAAGGATATACTCAAGTTGAAGGAATCGACTTCGGTGAAACATTTGCTCCTGTAGCAAGGCTTGAAGCTATTCGCATACTGCTAGCCTATGCTAATCACCACAACATCTTGCTATATCAAATGGATGTGAAGAGTGCATTCCTCAATGGCAAGATTGAAGAAGAAGTGTACGTTGCTCAACCACCTGGCTTTGAAGATCCAAAACATCCTGATATGGTGTACAAACTAAACAAAGCTCTGTATGGCCTCAAACAAGCTCCTCGCGCTTGGTATGATACGATCAAAGACTTCCTGAAGAGCAAAGGCTTCAAACCTGGATCCCTCGATCCCACACTCTTCACGAAGACATATGATGGTGAACTATTTGTGTGCCAAATATATGTGGATGACATTATCTTCGGCTGCACCAACCAGAAGTATAGTGATGAGTTTGGATACATGATGCAAGAGCAATATCAGATGTCCATGATGGGTGAGCTGAAGTTCTTCCTTGGTCTTCAAATTCGTCAGCAAAGGAATGGCATCTTCATATCTCAAGAAAAATATCTCAAAGATTGTATGAAGAAGTTTGGAATGCAAGATTGCAAAGGTTACACGACGCCAATGCCAGCCAAACACCATCTTGGTCCCGACGACAATGGTAAAGAGTTCGATCAAAAGGTATACCGCTCCATGATTGGTTCCTTACTTTACCTATGTGCATCTAGGCCAGATATTATGCTTAGTGTTTGCATGTGTGCTCGATTCCAAGCGGCACCAAAGAAATCGCATCACTTAGCTATGAAGCGAATTCTTAGATATTTGGCTTACACCCCAACACTCGGATTATGGTATCCAAAGGGCTCAAGATTTGATCTGGTTGGATTCTCGTATGCTGATTATGCTGGTGACAAGGTCGATCGCAAGTCTACATCAGGCACATGTCACTTTCTGGGACGATCACTTGTCTGTTGGTCTTCAAAGAAGCAAAACTGTGTATCACTCTCAACTGCTAAATCGGAATACATTGCTGCTGGATCTTGCTGCGCTCAACTTCTATGGATGAAGCAAACTCTCAAGGACTATGGCATCAATCTGAAACAAGTCCCTCTCTTCTGTGACAACGAAAGCGCTATCAAGATTGCCAACAATCCAGTCTAGCACTCGAAGACAAAGCACATTGAAATTCGTCATCATTTTCTCAGAGATCATGTCATGAAGAAAGATATTGACATCATTCACGTCAACACTAAAGAGCAACTGGCAGATATCTTCACAAAGCCCTTGGATGAGAAAAGGTTTTGCAAGTTACGGTGTGAGCTAAATATCTTGGAATCCTCAAATGTCCTGTGATCAGGCACACATCCTAACACTTATGCATGTTGATGACTTAGATGTGCAACACACGAAGTAAAGTATATCTTCAATCAATGAAGACTTACATTCTGAGTGTGAATACATTAACATGGAATTTGACTTCGGAGCGCCACGATAATTGTGCACCGTGTCTGGGTCTAATACTTCCTATACGATGGGTAACGCCATCACCAAATTTCTTGGTTTGAGGTGTTTCACTCATGGCATTATTGTTGAATATCTTCGCATTTGGTTTGTCTTCAACTTTCAACTTATCTTCATGACTTACTTCACTATGTTGATTTGATTGCTTTCTCATATATATATATATACTAGTATTCTGTCCTCTACAGCATTCACTTATAGCTATGTCTTCATTTGTGAATCTTTTGAACTAAGTGAATGTGATCGGACCCTAATCTCTCTATGCCTTCTATCTCAAACTCTATCTATCCAAATCATATGCATTCTATTGAAACTGTCAAATGTCTTCTCTGCATCCTTGTCAGCAGAAGACACAGAGACAAACATCAAGTCCTTTTAAATGATTCATCTTTATTGTTGAAATCCGGAGAAGCCGGAACAACCATCCGACAAACTTGGCGGGCGTGGGAACGTGGGACAACTCTGAGTATGTTGCATGCTTGCCACGTGTCCCACGGATGTGAACAGGCAGGGGCACCTGCGTAATTGCGCTATGCCGCACACCTACTTATAAATACGTGTCCCCTACAGTCAAGAAAACCTTCTTCCACCTCTCCACCTCGTCAAAACCCTAGTGCCACCGCTAGCTCTCGACGACGCCGGCGACGAAGCACTTAGCTACTGCGACTTCTCCGACGCCGTCCTCACGCCGGCCGCGGGCATCATCCTCTCCGCCGCCGCCGTAGGTGTCCTCCGTCGCCAAGTTAGGGCACGGTGGATTGAACTGGTCGGTCTCCTATTCATCCCATCTAGCAGTTCTTCGTGTGGTAAATATAACTCTATTTTTACCATCTTTTTGATCCTCAATGATTCATCCTATTTACCCAAATTGGTTTCTGTCTACACAATGTTAGATCTATTCTGTCTGCATCACATACTGCCTAGTATATTCACTTAAGCTTCATATATAGTTAGATTCCTCACTTGTACTTATTCACGGATTCGTACAAATCTGGAACCAACTCTCAACATATAAGTGAATGTCTTCGCAACATGAGGTCAATGTCTTCAAACTGATTTATCTTCAAAATCTTTTGAGAATGCATATGACCTCTTCCCCTTCCCTCGCATCTCTAATGCTGTCACAGGTACATGTCCGTGGGAGAATCCCTTGGTTCTCATAGTCTGCATTCGTTCGCAGAATTCTTACAGCAACACATTAACTCTCCTGAAGCTAGTTCCTGTTTGACCAGCAAGCGAAAGCCCTTGAAGCCTTTGAACATATTGAAGCCATTCAGTTTGAAGTTCATGGCTGCAGAAAAATCAGTAAGGAAGGGTGGCAGACAGCATTGAGGGGGAACATCAAAAGATTTGCCTGATGACCTCGCAGAAATCTACAAGATAGATCCTGAAGAGGATTATAATCGGCGGAAGACCCGAATCCAATGGATTCGACGCAATTGGGCTGAACAATGGTTCAAGTACAAGTTCGTGACCCAGGAGTACGCTGAGAAAAATGCTATCAAAAGTCCTTGGGGTGATATTCTCAATCGAGGCCTTCCCCCCAAGAACAAAGCTGAAGCTATTGCACAAGAATTCTATCCTTGTATGGTCCGTGGACCACAGCCTGAAAATGCCGATCCATCATCATTGCTCTGATGTCGTGACGATAATCTCTTCAAGTGCAACTTCCAGTATGCAAAGGCATCGGCAAAGGAAAACAAGAAGTCATGGGGATTGGACTTCAATCCTGGTCCCTCAGCTCCCCGTGATGACGGCACACATGAAGCGGAAGAAAATGAAATCGGCCCCTTCATGAACCTTGATGGCCTCATCTCATACATCTTGGTACAAGGTGCCAAAGTGGATCATTCTGATAATGATGCTGATACTGATGAAGCCCCAGCTCCTCCTCCAAGGCCACAGAAGCCAAAGAAAATTAAGGCTTCAACATCAGCTGCACCTCCAAAAGCTTCTCGTGTGAAGCCACTGGCCACTACACCTCCTGAAGGCAGTGTGCAGTCTGAAGATCTTTCACGCATCTCCAAGAAGACGGAGAAGAAAAAGAAAATCATCAAGAGTACTGATCAGACATTGACTCCTGTTGCCATTCTGCGTGAAGAGCACATTGATCTGTCCAGCGATGACGATCTTGCAGATGATGCTCTTGAGCAACTGATCAAGAGCAAGGAAGAAGCAGAGATCTTCAATAATTTGCCTCTCTTTGATGTGGCAATCATTCATAACTTCATTGATGAGTGGTTTGACACACCAAATCTAAGCTTTGATGATTTGCAACTTCCCATTGGCCTCGGCGTCTCCTTCAATGGCGATATTGCTTCTGAGCTAGCTATTGCTCAGCGCATCGTCGAACTGAAGCACAAGATTGACTTTGAAAAGGCTCAGTTCAAGAAGCATGTGGCCACGCTCAACGTGCAAGATGTCAAAAACTTCAAGATCATGCTGCATGAGCTCAAAGAAGCCTTTCACAAGAAGCGTGAAGAAGCTCGAGGCTCTAGAGAGCGCATGAAGAATCTGGCTGACAAGTGTGTGCTTGCCTACAATGAGGCTGAGAAGCGCAAGGCTCTTGGTCGTCCTAGCATCGACCCCAGGATGGCTACAAAGAAGAAGAAGCTATCAACTGTCCAACCTACACCTTCAAGGCAGGATGAACCTCGCATAGTCTTCCCAAGCAGCATGACTGGCTCAAAGCCAAAGGCCATGTCCACCGCTTCAGAACAGAAGAAGACGAGGGCTGCAGAGGCTGAAGCCAGGAAACGGAAACCCTCAGAAGCCTCTGATGCAGCTCCCTCCAAGAAGAATCGGGCTGCTCCCACAGAGCCCCTTGTTGTTGAACCTATCTTAGTGGTTCGCATTGCATCTGCGAATCAAGAACTATGAATGATTGTTCATGAGCCTGCTTCCACAGAGGCTCATGAAGCTGAAGACACTCCAGCAGTTGATCCCATCGCTGCTAAAGACATTGGTCACCCTGACAATGTTGAAGATGATGAAGTTCTTCCTCAGATTGAACACAACATGGTATCATCGCCTGTTCTCACGAACAGCGAAATCATCAGCATTGGTCGCCCTTTGACGCCAATTGCTCAGGATGCATCATGGGCTGATCGCCCGCAACAACAAGACTCCCCCAGTACTCCCCAACAACAACAAGTCACACCATCTGTGCAAGTTGAAGAGGATGAGGACCTGCCTACTCCATCTCCAAAGGCGTCGCCTGTATTACAAAGGCTTCGCAAAGGACCAAGGCCTCAAGTCCCTCTTTCGAGCGTTCCAGAAGGAGAAGTGCACCACCAACCTGTTGCACGTCAAGTATTTTCAGAAGCCACTCCAACTGTGAATGTCTCCGTGTCTGAAGCCAAAGCTGCTGAAGACAATCCGGCTGCATCAGCCGATGAAGAACATCAAGAAGAACGTGTCCCTACTCCCCCCATTACTGAAGAAGCTGTTCCTGAAGTGAACGTGCATGTGCCAGACCCTCCAGCTCAACAAGTGGAGGTTGAAAACGTTGAGGCTGTCACCACTAACACGAATGAAGCCAATGACGTAGTCATGGCTGAAGCTAATGTGGAGCCTGCACCAAGCAACATGCCAGAAGTCAATGTTGCAACTGCTCCTGAAGCTTCTGTAGTGCAGCCTGAAGCCACTGTTGGTGCCACTGCTCCTGTTCCGCCACCAAGGCCCTATACAATTGAGCAAGCTTACAACCATGGCGAGCTAATCACAGTAAGATGGCCCGTTCTGGTCCCTCCGCCTAATGTCTCTGGTCCTCAATTTGACTATCACATTGAGCATAGGCCTCGGGTCCAGAAACCAAAGCCAAGACTGCCAAGGTTTCCAGGTACTGCCACATCTGTCGGGTCCTTCAATGCAAATGGTTTCAAAAGCCACAACACCTTCTTTGACAGCTCAATGAACCCTTACTCAAGGCCAAGAATATCATCTGATCGTTTCTGGAGTCATCAGCAACGAAGCTATTACTCATGCGTTATGTATGATCAAGGGCGCATTTTCCCTCATATGCGCCTCGACATTGAAGCCATTGCTGGACTGCCATGCTTAGAAGAAGCACTTGACTGCTTTCGTGATGCTGGTCTGTTCAGCTTTGTGACAGACAAAGAACATTGGAATGAAGAACTTTTGCTTCAATTCTATGCTACCCTCCACATTCGCGGCTACAGCAGGGATACAAAGACATGGTTTCTCGAGTGGATGATAGGAAATGTTCATCATGAAGCCAAAGATCTTGACCTCATTGAGCTTACAGGCCTATCCACTCCCGGAGAGTTGTACAAACCTGGTTGTCAAAACCACTGCAATGCACTGGAGAGCATCTTCCATAAGCCTGAACCCAACATGAGCCAGATGTTGAGCATGATGAAGCCATTGCCACATGACGCTGAATACCCAAAGGAGTTCTTTGTTGATGACCTTGAGTATCTGCCGCGCACCATATATCACATCATCAGGCGGACTCTATGGCCTATCAAAGGACATTCATCAGCTGCAAAACTTGAAGAAGCCATGAAGACATTGGTCTTTTACATCCTCAATGGCATCAGCTTCAATGCACAAGATTTCTTCCTCAAGCAACTGGCTGCATCTAGATCTGACCTTTTCGGCCTGAAATTCTATGCTCCATGGGTCATGCGCCTCATCAAGCAACATTCTGCTATCAACTATCAGCCCTCTGCTCGCAATAATGTGATCTTTCTACCAGAGGTTGATATGTCAGTTGAAGCCATATACCCTGAGCCTGCCAAGAAGCCTCTTTGTCTTCAAAATGCTGAATACCAAAGCTTCACTCAGCCTATGGAAGGAGTCCAAGCTGTAACACATGTCTATCCGATGGATGGAAACACTAGTCTGCCTCATCGTGCGCCAACTGAAGCTACTGAGAGCACAATTGCTCAAAGGCCAAAGAAGCGCTCTCGGGTCCTAAATGACTGAGAACTTCTTGTGGCTCTGCATCAGAAACAAGATAAGCATCACTTTTGGCTCAAGAGTCAGATGCAAAGTCTCTTGGTGGATGTAAATCGCATTCGGAATCTTGCCACCAAGAATGCATTTGTCACTCACGAAACCTGTCGGCGATCATGGAAGAGTTTGACCCTGCTCAGTGCTGAAGCAGATCTTCAAGATGAGGCTTCACTGAACGATTCAAGTTTGACTCCACTCCTCCAAGCAATGCTGTCCTACGACGAACTCCATCCCTTGAAGACTCTGACTATTCTTCCTCTGCGGCCACTGTGAATGCCAATGTGATCGATGATGAAGACGATGCTACTTCACCACCCCCTACTTCTGCATGCATCGACACTGCACCAAGTTCATCTGCACCGCCAAACAACAACAACAACCCTGCTGCTTCAACTACTCCTCATGAGGACGAGTAGATGCTCTATGTCTTCAAACATTTTTGGTCATTACTGACAAAAGGGGGAGAAGCATATGAGTTTGATAGTCTTCAAGCGGGTTCATAAGGGTGGTTGCTTTATATTTTGCCTAGTGGTTACAACTCTTGCTTTTGATACATTTTGTTCGTTGAGTTGTAACACTTAAACTCGATGGTCGTCTGCTACTTATTTGCTCTTTTATGTGTGATGATAACTTCCGCACTTAGATCATTCCGCACTTAGATCATTCTGCAAACGTCCATTTTCCATTATGCATGTCATTCTTTAAGTTATATCATTTCATGCATGATGAATTATCTTCATAAGTTGAAGAGGATCTCCACAAGTACAACCTGCCATGTACATTTGCATTCCAAAAGCAAATTACTTATATGCACATCTTCAGGGGGAGCCCTTGCCACTTATGAAGACAATACCCTATCCTTTACAATTTCACATACTTCATTCCCGTTGAAAACTTCAACCAGTTTTTCATCAATCACCAAAAAGGGGGAGATTGTAAGTGCATCTAGTGCCACCCCTAGTTGGTTTTGGAGTATTGACAACAAAGTTGGTTGAGGGACTAATGCGTTTGTGAGAATTGCAGGATAACGCAGGTAGTGTCCCTCATTGATTCGGTTTACCTACCGGAGATGACCCCTAAAAATGTATGAAGACATTGAAGACAATGGTGGTATGTGAAGATATTCACATTGAAGACTATGACATGAGAAGACATTGAGCGAAGACTATGGAGCGCGAAGACTGTGTTGTTTCGTTGTTTCCTTTTCTTCTATGTTGAGTCATAGGAACCACCGTACTGTTAAGTGGGGTCCAAGTGAACAAAGTCAGAGTGACTGAAGTGATGCTCAACCCAAACCCTATGTCTTCGAGCGAAGACAATGAGAGCAAATCTTATCCAGAGCTGGATGAGTCAGCTTTGCTTGTAGCCCAAGTAAAGTTGCCGTGTGTGTTTGAAATCTGACTGTTGGAACACGTGTCAGTTCCTTAGTGACCCAGGGTCATTTCGGACATGTCAGGTCGGGTTGCCTTGTGGCTATAAATAGCCCACCCCATACACCATAAATTGGTGGCTGCTCAGAGTTAGTTTATGGCTTTTGTCGTTTTAGAGCAACCCACCTCGAAGCCTTTGAGAGAGAAATCCTTGCAAGGACAAAGCCCAAACACCCAGAGCCAAAGAGTGTTAGGCATCACTGAATTCTTTCTGTCTGTGTGACCTAAAGACTTATTACACTTGAGGACTGTGCATCCTCCAGCCGGTTAGGTGTCGCGTTCTGAGCATCCAAGAGTCATTGTGGATTGCCGGTGAACGAAGTCTGTGAAGGTTCGGAAGTCTACCTTGAAGACTTACCAGAGTGATTGGGCGAGGACTGTGTGTCCTTAGCTCAAGGGGAATAAGGTGAAGACGCGGTCTTCTGAGTTGAGTCTCAGCCTCCCTAACCAGACGTACAGTTGTCACAGCAACTGGAACTGGTCCAACAAATCCTGTGTCTTCAACAAGTGACTGGTTCTATCCCTTCCCTCCCTTTACTTTGAGTTTGTCTTCGTGAAGTCATTGCTTATTTATCTTATCTCTATGACTTCATTGCTTGACTACTATCGTTGATTGGCTTCATACTATCTTCCATCCTGATCCTTACTACCTAGCTGATATTAGTCTTTGTACGTTCACATTATTGCATACTTGACTATGGCTTGCTTGTTGTAGTTTATCTTTCGCTGCATATCAATTAGGTCATTTCTATTGTTTGTCTTCGAAATTTCCACGTTTTGAAGACTTTGATAAAAATCGCCTATTCACCCCCCCCCCCCTCTAGTCGATAACTAGCACTTTCACATTACCATAGGTATCAAGACTAGCAAAGCTTAAAGAGAAAGGAAGGGGTAAAGTGGTGAGGTTGCAGCAGCGACTAAGCATATATGGTGGCTAACATACGCAAATAGGAGCGAGAAGAGAGCAAGCGGAACGATCGTGAAGCTAGCAATGATCAAGAAGTGATCCTGAACTCCTACTTACGTCAAACACAACCCAAAGACCGTGTTCACTTCCCGGACTCCGCCTAAAAGAGACCATCACGGCTACACACATGGTTGATGTGTTTTAATTCGGATCTGGTGTCAAGTTATCTACAACCGGACATTAACAAATTCCCATCTGCCACATAACCGCGGGCACGGCTTTCGAAAGTTTATACCCTGCAGGGGTGTCCCAACTTAGCCCATGATAAGCTCTCGCGATCAACGAAGGATATACCTTCTCCCAGGAAGACCCGATCAGACTCGGAATCCCGGTTTACAAGACATTTCGACAATGGTAAAACAAGACCAGCAAGACCGCCTGGATGTGCCGACAAATCCCGATAGGAGCTGCACATATCTCGTTCTCAGGGCACACCGGATAAGCTAAGCGTACAGGAACCGACGTAATCCAAGTTGCCAAGGCATGATTCTCAACCAAGTATGATGCATTACAAGCTACATGAAGCTGCTCATGGCAAGAGATGATGCAACCAAGAGCAACACATCAAGGCAAGTTTAAATGAGGTCGGGAACAACATATAACAATTTCGGTAAGTCCTCATAAGCAAATTTCGAAATTGGTCCAGGTCTGAATAAACCTTATGTTCAATTTGTTAAATAGCAAGTTGAGATGCACCAAGATGATCTACACGAGATTCTAGTCAAGTTACATATAAAGTTCATTTAGTTCGGAGCTACGGCCTAGAAGATATGAGCAAAACAAGATAAACATGTCATTGATGCAAAATGCACCCAAACATCAAGCAAACACCTCAAAACATGGATGCAACATGATAATATGAAACTACATGCAAAATCAAGCAAGTTTCATATAGAGCACACTCAAAACGGAGCAACGGTTCCACAAATACACTCTATACAAGTTTAAAGGACAAGCTGTCCAAAACAGCAACTAGGCATCTAGCAAGCATCAAAACAACATGCTACAGCATCCCAATATGAGAACAAAAGGCATGG
The DNA here is from genome assembly GCF_018294505.1 of Triticum aestivum. Taxonomy (NCBI): domain Eukaryota; kingdom Viridiplantae; phylum Streptophyta; class Magnoliopsida; order Poales; family Poaceae; genus Triticum; species Triticum aestivum. Next base: position 532,890,121 of record NC_057804.1, on the reverse strand, counting down.
ACATGATGTACGTAAAGCATAACAAAACATGAACACTGAGCTATCTACAGAAATCACTAGAACATGCTCCAAAGGACATGGCAAGATTGCAAATAATAACAGTTTCAGACTTTGCAGAAATAACATTAGGTTGCAATGTTTAGAGCTATCAAACAACATGCTACAGGAACTTATCATGGCAAACAAAGGCATGGAATTATATTACTAAATGCATAGAACAAAAGTCCTTTACTGACCATGAGCCAAAAAGGATCAGAAGATATGATGGCACCCATGTAAACATGGCAAGTTATATGACAGATTCATACATGGCAGGAACAACGATAAGTAGGCATGTTGGTGAGCTTGTACCACTCACCACGGAGCATTACATAGCATGACAAGGCAACCAAAATTAAGAAGATATGTTTATGAAGCTAATCATAGCAAGTGCAAGTTCATAGCATGCTTGGATCACTAACAACAAACATGGCAACATTGAAATTAATGTTAACAGGCTGACAGCAACATTATTTAGCAACTTTGGAGCAAGGTTACAACAACCTACAGCAAGCTATAAATGCAACCAGGGGCATTAATGGATAGAGCATAACATGTATAACAAAACACCCTTAGTGAACATCTCCAGATTATGCATATAATGACTTGTAGCAGCAGGTTTACATAGCATCACAAAATAACAGATTCAGCCTAGCAAAACAGTAACAGCAAGTACACAACTTCACGAGCTCGATTCACTCACCACAAGTCATTGCATGAAAAGATAAGCATATCATCAGCAAGAAGAAATGTTTATGAAACTAACCAAATCAAGAACAAGTTCATAGCATGCAAGGATCAACTACAACAACCTTGGCAAAATTGAATAACATGTAAACAATCTGCCAGGAAACATTTTATAGCAAAAGTAGAGCAAGAAAATGACATGCTAGACTACTCCATAATTGCAAACAGGGGCATGAATGGATAGAGAATAATCATATGTTCAAAACATCCTTACTGAAGTATCTCAAAATAAGCTTGGATCTCTCTGTATCATCAAGTTTACATGGCATAAAAATAACAGCAGAACAGGGACTGAAATCAGCAACATCACGAAGCCTAGTTTGCATGCTTGTTCTAGTCACCACATTGATCACAAAAATACATGGAATACACCCCTGTAAAGATGGCATGATGTAGCACAAAACACATGTAGAGCTCATGCTCATAGGATGCACACACAAAATGCAACAAAAATGACAAATCACCAAGTTATAACAGTTTCAGCAGATTAACATCATATAGCACTCTTGCAACGATGATTCAGGCATCAAGATGAACTCAAACAAACATGGCACAATGGAATGAAATGTAGAGCATCTCTCAGTGAACATTTTGATACATTACACGCACAAAACGGAGCAATATGCACGAAGTTATGGCAGGTCAAAATAGCACACATAATATGCAAAATTTGGGACTTAGTAGTTTTCTAGAAAAAACAGACGCGCGCAATATAGTCAAAGTGTGCACGGGGCGGGGGTTAGGTGTTACTCACCACTGGGCTTGGCCCACGAAGCGGGGAGGGGGCTGGCTGGGCCTGGAGGCCAGCTTGCTGGGCCTTGGGGAGGCCGGCGGCCCATGCGCGGAAGCACGGCTGCGCGTGCGCCCGCATGCACGCACGGTCGAGGAAGGCCGCACCGGCGGCGGCCTCCGGTGATGGAGGGACGGCGGCGAGGCAGGGGTGGTCCGGCGAGGCCGCCGAGGTCAGGAATGGGCAGATCTGGCCTTGGGGAGCGCGGATCCAGCGATGACGGCAAAGATCGAGGATCCATGGGCGGCGGCGGAGCTACTGGCGACGACGGCGGGATCCGGCAAGGATGCGGCTGAGGGCGGAGCTCCTGGGCGGCGCGAAGGCGGGATCCGGGGGAGGCGGGATCTGGCGGCGGTGGAGAGGCCTGGGGTCGTCGATGGCGGGGCTCCGGTCGCCGGACGGCGCACGGCGGTAGCAGGAGGATCGGGCAGAGCCCGATCCACGCGAGGGAGGAGCGGGGCGGTGGCGAGGCACGCGGGCTGGCAGGGCCCGGTTCAGACCAGCGGCGGGCCGTGGATGGGCCTCGCAGGCCATGGCGGCTGGAGGCGCGGGGAAGGCACGTGGGGGCGCGGGAGTGGCTGGCGGGGTCTTGGCGGGGTGAGGTGGCGGCCCGAGATTGGCCGGAAGCGCGGCGGCGGCGGCGCCAAGTGGAGGTGGGAGGTTGGCCGGGCGCGGGATGCGAGGGGGAAGGGGTGATGGCTGTCGCTCAGATCCCGAGGTGGGAGAAGGCTAGGGGAGGGGAGGCTAGGTTTCCAGATTAGGAAGGGGGTGTGTTTATATATGGAAGGGGTTGGGGTTAGGGGGTTTTGGGGGTGTTTCGGAGCCTCGGATCACCATCGGACGGCTCCGATCGAAGGGGGGAGTTAGACTAGGCCTAGGAGGGATTAGTGGGTTGTGAGGAGAGGGCTTGGGCTGAGGAAGAGAGGAGAAGTGCGGCCCGGCGGCAGTTTCGGGGACCGAAACGTCCGACGAAGGTACCGGCAGCAGTACCGCTATGTTTAACGGTTGGGCTAGCAAACGAGCTCCGAATGCGACGAAACTTGACAGGCGCTCTGTCTACACTATAATAAGACCGCAAGCCAAGTTACATCCCAATCCGAGAACATTTTTATGCCACTTATAAAATAATATTCCGGAGGTGCCGCGGGCGCGTGCGAGTGTGTCCAGACTCGGAACGGACAATGGAGAAAACCGGCGGAACCCGAACGGATGCAAGTTTTGAAAAACATGCATATGAAATGCAGATGATGACATGGCAAAATGCAACACGCAAACAAATGACATGGCAACGACGGCGAATAACTGGAAGACACCTGGCGCATCGAATCCGGGGAGTTACAACACTCCTCCACTAACAAGAGATCTCGTCCCGAGATCTTAGGACCGAGACGGAAGGGAAAAGGGATGAGGTGAAACAAGAACTCAAGAGAAGCAGCAAAGAATCGAGAGCACTCGAGAAGAAGAGAGGAACGACGAGAATGACGAGAATCAAATGCTCATGGAAACACGATAGACTCAGAAACAACTCCGGTTAGAACGAGATAAGAAACGAATAAGACTGAAAGGATTTAGGCAGCACTGCGGCTGAAACATGGAGGAATAGAACACGAGCTTGAGAGGATGGAATGAAACTTGACAAAGACATGACACAAAACCTCCGGAAAGAATTGAAAGAGTTGAATGAAAAGAACAGAGAAGAAAATGACAACTTGTGCCACGAATGAAATTGAAAGCATCTCCGAAGAAAGGACTGAACGGAGTTGTTGAGAAAATCAAACGAAAAGAATTGCTTGTTGTGGATTTATCAAAAACAACTCAAAACTTGAGGTGAAATTATACCACAACCAATGTCTAAATAGCTGAGAAGAACGAAGAAATGCAAAACTCCACTTCAAAAGAAAACGGAGAATTAATTGCACTTCGAGATGAGAGAAGAAAAGATACTTGAACTCCACCAACAAGAACCTTGATGAACTCTTGAAAGAATAAATTAAATCATGAAGAACCACCGTGAAGAACTCCGGGAACAAAAGGATGATGAGATAGAATGAAAGAAGAAAGAATAAGATGAGCCTTCCGATGATTTAGATGGAGAATAAGACGAAATGGTCGAGGAAATTTGAACTCCGGAAAAGAAAAGGTGAAAGCACTTGGCACTAGAATTATTCCTCACGAACAAACTCCGAAGGAAGGAATTAATCACTTGGATGAAATAAGAATAAGATTTATTGTATGCTTATCCTTCATCAAATTAAATTAATGACCAACAATGGATTTGGCATACTACTTATTCTTCTTGAAAAAGGATTGAGAAGGGATAGCACAAAACTTGAGAAGGCCTTCATGAACCACCGGTAGGATTGAAAGGACGAACGGATTAAAATGATAATCAAGGAAAAAGAATCTTGAACGAACCATCGTAAGAATTCGAAAATGACTGACGAAAGAGAATGAATCACCGGGAAGAATTAGAGGAACAAATATGCTTGAGGGGATTTAGATGCAAAAGAACAAGGAGATCATGAGCTGATTGAAGAACACTTGAACGAAGCACTGGGATAATTGGATAACGGTAGCTAAAATGTGAGGACGAAGAATTCTTATGGAAAGATGGCCTCCGGTGAAAAGAAACGGTAGAACAACTTCTGAAATACTCTAGATGGATGAAAAGAATATCTGACAAATGGAATAATTCGAGACTGATAACATGAAGCTAGAACCATGAATCTTCGAGAGAACGGACAAGATTTAGAGGAAAAACACTTCTTCGGTCTTCAAATGACGACGAGAAATACCACCAAAAATTACTAAGATACTCCGGGAGAATGGAAAATGAGAGAAATTGAGCCAACAATGAATCGATCTTGGAAAAGCACCTGACTGATGAAATTCATTGTTACGTCACACTTGAAAAGAATTGAGAATAACTCCGGGGGAATTAGAAGAGTCAGGTAAGATCCTGGGAAAAGACCTGTGGGTTAGGGCCCACTGAAGAGAAAACACCGTTGGCAAGGATTGTTGAAGAGATAGATGATGCACCGGAACAATTGAAATATTTGAATGAGGTGACAACCTCGAATTAATTCGAACACAGATGAATCTCCTGGGATGTCTTGAACACTCCGGAAGGATAAACTGGCGAGAGGCGAACGAGAAAGGAAAATACTTGATCGAAGGAAAGAATATGATCAACCCGAAAAAAACTTGAATTGAGTCCATCGGAAAAGAGATGAAGAATGTCGAACAAAATGAGAATTCACCGGTAGAAATGATTAATGATAGATTGAAGAGGCTCCACACGAATGAAATTGATGCTTGAAAGAGACTCAGACTCCGGGAAGAAAAAGGGTGGGGGGGGAAACAAAGGCAACTTGGAAGGGGAAATCGACGAATATCTTGAAGAGAAAACACCTGTTGAAATCATTGAGGAGAGAGAGCAAAACTTCGCACGAGTAGGATGGATACTCGATTATGGACTCCGGCTCCGAGAAGAAAAATGGGTGGGCGGGTGGGAAAAGGAAAACAACTGAGGATGGAGAAACAACTTCGGATGGGGAAAAACAACGTCGATTGAGAAAGAATTAACGACTGATCTTGCAAAAGATGACGAGGATCGAAACCACTCGAAGAGAGATTCGCCGGGTTGAAGAGGGGATGGACAACGAACGAAAACTAACAGCGTGATCCTAAAGAAAATTTGAACGGGAAGAGAAGTAATTCAAAACACCTACATCAAGATTCCTTACCAGAGCGACGAAGGGGCTGAGGAGTAAAAAGAATTCCTACTCTCCGATATAACTAGACTCAGAAAATAGTTTTCTTCTAGACTCGACAACGACCAAACTACACGATCAATCAAGGGGGCTCCTAGGGTCGGTCGAGGCAATGATTCCAACTTGTCACGCCCAATATGCGACCCTATCCAAAAGGAACTCGAAGGTCCCAACAAGGATAGACCCGCATATTGAAACGCTTTTGCAAGGTGGATATCATTACATCAACATTACATAATAGATAGGGATACATACCAGAGGCATACAATGCCACATGAATACAACATCATCATACATAAGTGAATCATCTGACTACGGATGAAACACAAACAGAAACTCAAATGACATCCACCCTGCTAGCCCAGGCTGCTGACCTGGAACCTATCCCCTGATCGAAGAAGAAGCAGAAGAAGAACTCCAAAACAAGCAAACATCGCTCTCGCGTCAAGATCATCGCATAACCTGTACCTGCAATTGTTGTTGTAGTAATCTGTGAGCCACGAGGACTCAGCAATCCCATTACCATAGGTATCAAGACTAGCAAAGCTTAAAGGGAAAGGAAGGGGTAAAGTGGTGAGGTTGCAGTAGCGACTAAGCATATATGGTGGCTAACATACGCAAATAGGAGCGAGAAGAGAGCAAGCGGAACGATCGTGAAGCTAGCAATGATCAAGAAGTGATCCTGAACTCCTACTTACATCAAACATAACCCAAAGACCGTGTTCACTTCCTGGACTCCGCCGAAAAGAGACCATCATGGCTACACACGGTTGATGCGTTTTAATTCGGATCTGGTGTCAAGTTATCTACAACCGGACATTAACAAATTCCCATCTGCCACATAACCGCGGGCACGGCTTTCAAAAGTTTATACCCTGCAGGGGTGTCCCAACTTAGCCCATGATAAGCTCTTGCGATCAACGAAGGATATACCTTCTCCCAGGAAGACCCGATCAGACTCGGAATCCCGGTTTACAAGACATTTCGACAATGGTAAAACAAGACCAGCAAGACCGCACGGATGTGCCGAAAAATCCCGATAGGAGATGCACATATCTTGTTCTCAGGGCACACCGGATAAGCTAAGCGTACAGGTACCGACGTAATCCAAGTTGCCAAGGAATGGTCCCGCACGGTGCTCTAGTTTGGACCAACACTCGGAGGAGCACTGGCCCGGGGGGGGGGGTAAATAAAGATGACCCTCGAGAGCGCGACTCCCAAGGGAAAAAGGGCTAGGTGAGGCAAATGGTAAAACCAAGGTTGGGCCTTGCTAGAGGAGTTTCATTCAAAGCAAACTGTCAAGGGGGTCCCATAAATCACCCAACCGCGTAAGGAACGCAAAATCCGGGAACATAACACCGGTATGATGGAAACTAGGGCGGCAAGAGTGGAACAAAACACCAGGCATAAGGCCGAGTCTTCCACCCTTTTCCAAGTATATAGATGCATTAATAATATAAGAGATATTGTGATATCCCAACCAAAATCCTGTCCACCATGGAGCAATCTTCAACTTCACCTGCAACTAGCAACACTATAAGAGGGCTGAGCAAAGTGGTAACATGGCCAAGCAACGGTTTGCATAGGAAGGGTGAAAAAGGTTAGAGGCTGACATGGCAATTTGGGAGGATTGATAAACAGGTGATATGTAGCACAGCATAGCGATAGAACGAAGCAACTAGCATGGCAATGATAGTAGTGAGATCCAGGGTAGCGGTCATCTTGCCTGAAATCCCCCAAGGAAGAAGAACGAGTCCATGAAGAAGATGAATCCATTAAGACGAACCAAGCGTAGACGAACGAATCCTCACGATCGCAACGAAACTGGAACTATCAAGAAGAAGCACACAACATAGTAAACACACCACACATAAACAAGGCATGATGCTCAACCAAGTATGATGCATTACAAGCTACATGAAGCTGCTCATGGCAAGAGATGATGCAAACAAGAGCAACACATCAAGGCAAGTTTAAATGAGGCCGGGAACAACATATAACAATTCCGGTAAGTCCTCATATGCAAATTTCGAAATTGGTCCAGATCTGAATAAACCTTATGTTCAATTTGTTAAATATCAAGTTAAGATGCACCAAGATGATCTACACGAGATTCTAGTCAAGTTACATATAAAGTTCATTTAGTTCGGACCTACGGCCTAGAAGATATGAGCAAAACAAGATAAACATGTCATTGATGCAAAATGCACCCAAACATCAAGCAAACACCTCAAAACATGGATTCAACATGATAATATGAAACTACATGCAAAATCAAGCAAGTTTCATATAGCGCACACTCAAAACGGAGCAACGGTCCCACACGTACACTCTATACAAGTTTAAAGGACAAGCTGTCCAAAACAGCAACTAGGCATCTAGCAAGCATCAAAACAACATGATACAGCACCCCAATATGAGAACAAAAGGCATGGACATGATGTATAGGTAAAGCATAACAAAACATGAACACTGAGCTATCTCCAGAAATCACTAGAACATGCTCCAAAGGACATGGCAAGATTGCAAATAATAACAATTTCAGACTTTGCAGAAATAACATTAGGTTGCAATGTTTAGAGCTATCAAAAAACATGCTACAAGAACTTATCATGGCAAACAAATGCATGGCATGATACTACTAAATGCATAGAACAAAAGTCCTTTACTGACCATGAGCCAAAAAGGATCAAAAGATATGATGGCACCCATGTAAACATGGCAAGTTATATGACAGATTCATACATGGCAGGAACAACGATAAGTAGGCATGTTGCTGAGCTTGTACCACTCACCACGGAGCATTACATGGCATGACAAGGAAACCAAAAGTAATAAGATATGTTTATGAATCTAAGCATGGCAAGAGCAAGTTCATAGCATGCTTGGATCACTAACAACAAACATGGCAACATTGAACATAATGTTAACAGGCTGACAGCAACATTATTTAGCAACTTTGGAGCAAGATTACAACAACCTACAGCAAGTTATAAATGCAACCAGGGGCATTAATGGATAGAGCATAACATGTCTAACAAAACACCCTTAGTGAACATCTCCAGATTATGCATATAATGACTTGTAGCAGCAGGTTTACATAGCATCACAAAATAACAGATTCAGCCTAGCAAAACAGTAACAGCAAGTACAGAACTTCACGAGCTCGATTCACTCACCACAAGTCATTGCATGACAAGATAAGCATATCATCAGAAAGAAGACATATTTATGAAACTAACCAAATCAAGAACAAGTTCATAGCATGCAAGGATCAACTACAACAACCTTGGCAAAATTGAATAACATGTAAACAATCTGCCAGGAAACATTTTATAGCAAAAGTAGAGCAAGAAAATGACATGCTAGACTACTCCATAATTGCAAACAGGGGCATGAATGGATTGGGAATAACCATATGTTCAAAACATCCTTACTAAAGTATCTCAAAATAAGCTTGGATCTCTCTGTATCATCAAGTTTACATGGCATAAAAATAACAGCAGAACAGGGACTGAAATCAGCAACATCACAAAGCCTAGTTTGCATGCTTGTTCTAGTCACCACATTGATCACAAAAATACATGGCATACACCCCTGTAAAGATGGCATGATGTAGCACAAAACACATGTAGAGCTCATGCTCATAGGATGCACACACAAAATGCAACAAAAATGACAAATCACCAAGTTATAACAGTTTCAGCAGATTAACATCATATAGCACTCTTGCAACGATGATTCAGGCATCAAGATGAACTCAAACAAACATGGCACAATGGAATGAAATGTAGAGCATCTCTCAGTGAACATTTCGATACATTACACGCACAAAACGGAGCAATATGCATGAAGTTATGGCAGGTCAAATTAGCACACATAATATGCAAAATTTGGGACTTAGCAGTTTTCCATAAAAAACAGACGCGTGCAATATAGTCAAAGTGTGCACGGGGTGGGGGTTAGGTGTTGCTCACCACTGGGCTCGGCCCACGAAGCGGTGAGGGGGACGGCTGGGCCTGGAGGACAACTTGTTGGGCCTTGGGGAGGTCGGCGGCCCATGCGCGGAAGCACGGCTACGCGTGCGCCCGCATGCACGCACGGTCGAGGAAGGCCGCGCCGGCGGCGACCTCAGGTGATGGAGGGACGGTGGCGAGGCAGGGGTGGTCCGGCGAGGCTGCCGAGGTCGGGAACAGACAGATGTGGCCTTGGGGAGCACGGATCCGGTGATGGCAGCAAAGAACGGGGATCCATGGGTGGCGGCGGAGCTACTGGCGGCGACGGCGGGATCCGGCAAGGATGCGGCTGAGGGCAGAGCTCCTGGGTGGCGCGAAGGCGGGATCCGGGGAAGGCAGGATCTGGCAGCGGCGGAGAGGCCTGGGGTCGTTGACGGCAGGGCTCCGGTCGCCGGACAGCGCACGGCGGCGGCGGGAGGATCGGGCTTTGCCCGATCCGATCCACGCGAGGGACGAGCGGGGCGGTGGCGAGGCGCGCGGGCTGGCGGGGCCCAGTTCGG
>NC_057804.1:532862141-532879857 GCF_018294505.1 Triticum aestivum | reverse complement strand
GAGGTGCGGGGAAGGCACGTGGGGGCGCGGGAATGGCTGGCGGGGTCTTGGCGGGGTGAGGTGGCGGCCCGAGATTGGCCGGAAGCGCGGCGGCGGCGGCGCCAAGTGGAGGTGGGAGGTTGGCTGGGCGCGGGATGCGAGGGGGAAGGGGTGATGGCTGCGGCTCAGATCCCGAGGTGGGAGAAGGCTAGGGGAGGGGAGGCTAGGTTTCGAGATTAGGAAGGGGTGTGTTTATATATGGAAGGGGTTAGGGTTAGGGGGTTTTAGGGGTGTTTCGGAGCCTCAGATCGCCATCGGACGGCTCCGGTCGAAGGGTGGGAGTTAGACTAGGCCTAGGAGGGATTGGTGGGCTGTGAGGAGAGGGCTTGGGCTGAGGAAGAGAAGAGAAGTGCGGCCCGGCGGCAGTTTCGGGGACCGAAACGTCCGACGAAGGTACCGGCAGTGGTACCGCTATGTTTAACGGTTGGGCTAGCAAACGAGCTCCGGATGCGACGAAACTTGACAGGCGCTCTGTCTACACTATAATAAGACCGCAAGACAAGTTACATCCCAATCCGAGAACATTTTTATGCCACTTATAAAATAATATTTCGGAGGTGCCGCGGGCGCGGGCGAGTGTGTCCAGACTCGGAACGGACAACGGAGAAAACCGGCGGAACCCGAACGGATGCAAGTTTTGAAAAACATGCAAATGAAATGCAGATGATGACATGGCAAAATGCAACACGCAAACAAATGACATGGCAATGACGGCGAATAACTGGAAGACACCTGGCGCATGGAATCCGGGGCGTTACAGGAGCTCCGCCACAGCAGCCACCTTCTCATTTAGCGGCAGCGGGCGAGTGGGAGCATTGAACTGCGAACAGAAAAGCTTCTCCACTTCTTTATCACCTTAACCTTCGAAGAACTTGACAGCTTCGGCTGTACTATTCGCCAAGTCCGCATATGCGTCTGCAGGACTCCAGCGCCCAGCCAGGGGAGCATACTTCGGATCCAAAAACCTCGTCCCGCAGTAAGTAGGAGCCCCCAGCCATGATTTTGTCGGCCTGTTGGAGCTCCTCCCGCATACCCCGGATTTCGGTTCGCATCTCTTTGGCGGCATTAAGTGCCTTGTCTAGCTCGGCTGAACTAGCCTTATTCTCCTTTTCAAGGAGTACATACCGTTCGGCGTCATTTTTCAACTCCTCAACCATTTCGGCTATCTTTTCCTCGCTTCGACGATGAGCAGCCTGTTCGGCTCTCAATTCTTCGGCCGCCTTTAGGGAAGCCGCATTGCTAGCCCGAGCTTGTTCCTTGGCCTGAGTAAGTTCTGCCCTTAGGGCCTCCACGGCAGCAGCACCATCTGCAGTGCAAACACATCGCATTAATATTATACCTCTCTCGCATTTTCCTATGCATCATGATAAGGGAAGCAGATCACATACCATGTGACTCTTCTAGTCGTTTGTTTACCAGCATGATATCGGCATCAATAGATCCGATCTGCATTCTCAGTTCAGCAACTTCAACAGACTGGTCGGCTGTCGGATCCTTATATACCTACGCACATGTATGGTGCAGCCATTACTATATGATCCCCCATTTGCCGCCTATGGCGGGCAACCAGAGTCTCAGGGGATACTATCCATAGGGAGCACACCTAGCGCGTGCTTCACAACCAAAAAATAGTGTATTTTTCACTACATACCTCAAAGCCTTTGAGCAGGCTTGTAAATGCCTCATTCAAACCGCTGGTAGCGGATGAAATCTTCGTGAGCACCGTGCTCATTAAAGAGCGGTGCTCCTCCGAGAGCGCGGCTCGCTCCAGAAGGCCTGTCAGTACGTCCGGCCGGACATCGAACTTCGCCGGACCCTTCTCATCGCCCCCCGTGGGAGCCAAATGCTCCGGGCTCAGGGCAACTGACGTGTTAGCTTCCGGTTTCGGCAGATCCGGACTCCTTCGTGACGACACCTCGGTGTCGCCCGCTTCATGAGGCGGAGAGGTGGGCGGGGTCTCACTCTCCATCATCTCCGGAGGAAGATCCCCCGAAGACGTACTCTGTTGAGAAGAGCTGCTCGTCGGACTGCAAAAGACGAAGTCCCGGTTATGAATCTCGGAGAAACATCCTACCTTCGAATTAATGATCAACTTACAGCTCGATGGAGGGTTGGCCCGTTGGTGGGCACGATGCGGTGAGGATGCCCGTCGCGGCATAACCCCCTGGTGATTCCTTCTTCCCTTGTTTGGGCATCTCCGCCTCCAAGTCTTCGGAGGCGGCCCTCTTCCTCCCGCACGGGGAGGGGGCTTTAACCTCCCCTTCCCGACTATCCTCCATAGGAGAGGTAGAAATTCCCTCGGTCTGGATGCATAGTGTGTGAAATTCAGCTTCACTTCCCTTTCCTTCGCCTTTCCCTGAGGGGATTTTGCTGAGCACCCGGCCAAGCATCTTGGCGATGGTTGAGCCAGGCGAACCTTCAGGAAGTGGCGCCAGACACCTGATTCTCTCCGCCTTGTTGAGCTATTCCTGACCATGGAGGGATTTTTAGAATAATAGTTATGATAAATATAAATGAAGTGTCCAGCTCTAAGGTTACTTACTTGGGCATCTAGGCGATTGCAGCTTAGGCCCGCATCCTCAGTGGTGTCCGGACACTTTACTTGTGGTCTAAAGAATAATTTACACATCCCTTCGAGCTTCAGGCCGAAGAAGTGCTTAATCATCCGCGGACCCTCTGGATTAAACTCCCACATCCGGAGAGGCCCACATTTTCACGGCAACATCCGTCGGATTAGCATCACTTGCATTATGCTGACAAGATTTATGTCCCTCTCAATAAGCTCTTGGATGCGATTCTGCAGTTCTGGTACATCACCAGTGGGGCCAAAATTCCGTCCTACGTCGGTCCAAGACGCTAACTATGACGGAGGGCCTGAGCGGAACTCGGGGGCAGCTACCCACTTTGTGCCTCTGGGAGCTGTAACATAAAACCACCTCCGTTGCCATACATCCGATATTTCCGGGAAAGAACCCTCTGGCCATGGGGCATCAGCGTTCCTGCTTATTATGGCGCCTCCGCACACCGCATGTCGCCCCTCGATCATTCTCGACGTCACATTGAAGGTCTTGAGCCATAAGACGAAGTGTGGGGTGACATGGAGAAAAGTCTCGCACACAATAATGAACGACGAGATATGGAGGATAGCGTCTGGAGCCAGATCATGAAAATCCAACCCATAGTAGAACATGAGCCCCCTCACAAAGGGGTCGAGGGTGAGGCCCAGGCCTCGGAGGAAGTGAAGTACGAACACGACGCTCTCATTGGGCTCCGGCGTAGGGATAACTCGCCCTGGAGCAGGAAGCCTGTGCTGAATATCGGCGGTCAGGTATCCGACCTTCCTAAGCTTCATAATGTCCTCCTCTTGGATCGAGGAGGCCACCCACCGGTCTTTTCCGTCGGATCCGGACATGTTGGAAGATCTGGGGTGTGGGAGCTTGGGTCTTGGGTGTTAGAACTCGAGGTGCGAGAAGGAGCAAGGGGGGTGGAGAAGAGGCGTAGGCCTTGACCCCTTTATAAAGGGGATGAATATCAAGAGTCCTCGGCGTGACTGCTTGAGACTTATCTAAAATACACGGAGTCATACCAATGGTCGCCGTGTGGTTACACACACCCATATTTATGAAAGATCCCGTAATAAGAGGAACACGATCTCTGCTTTGGCAGGGCGTGCCAATAAAACCGCCTCGCAACACAAGTCGAAGTGGGGCAAGAAACGCCGGTTCGCATTGGACCAGGACACGATTCAAAGACACGACGTGCAAGGATTGTCAGCAGAATGGATTCATGCTATGTTCCCTGCAATGGCATGTGAAGATCATCTTGCAGAGCCGGACACTATTCGTCGTAATAGGTACATTGGAGTATTCGGAGATGGAACCCGCCTTGCAATGTCGAAGACAAGACTGCGCGCTGGACTCACCGTCATTGAAGCCTGGTTCAGGGGCTACTGAGGGAGTCCTGGATTAGGGGGTATCCGGACAGCCAGACTATATACATCGTCCGGACTATTGAAGCGTGAAGATATAAGACTCAAGACTTCGGCCCGTGTCCGGATGGGACTCTCCTTTGTGTGGAAGACAAGCTTGGTGATCCGGATATTATATTTCCTTCCTTGTAACCGACTCCATGTAAACCCTAGCTCTCTCCGGTGTCTATATAAACCGGAGAGGATGGTCCTTAGAAGGCCGATCACAATTACAATCATACCATCGTAGGCTAGCTCCTAGGGTTTAGCCTCTATGATCTCATGGTAGATCTACTCTTGTACTACTCATATCTTCAATATTAATCAAGCAAGAAGTAGGGTTTTACCTCCATCGAGAGGGCCCGAACCTGGGTAAACATTGTGTCCCTTGCTTCTTGTTACCATCAGCCTGAGATGCAAAGATCGGGACCCCCTGCCCGATATCCGCCGTTTTTGACACCGACAATGACCCTAAAGAGATTAAGCATGCGAATTACCCAAACATCAAAATTTGTGCCATAGAAACTAAGAGTGTCAGAGAATCCTAAACCCCTAGTCGACATCCTTACTCTCTAGGTGGTTAAGCCCTATAAAGAGAGACGAGACTCTTATACCAATTGAAAGATCAAGGATGTCGCCTAGAGGGGGTGAATAGGCGCTTTAAAATAATTACGGTTTAAACTCGAACAAATGCGGAATAAACCTAGTGGTTAATTTGTCAAGCACAAAACCTATAACAACTAGGCTCACCTATGTGCACCAACAACTTATTCTAAGCAAGATAAACAACTAAGTGAGAGAAAGATATATGACAAGAAAAAATATGGCTATCACAAAGTAAAGTGCATAAGTAAAGGGCTCGGGTAAGAGATAACCGAGGCACGCGGAGACGACGATGTATCCCGAAGTTCACACCCTTGCGGATGTTAATCTCCGTTTGGAGATGTGTGGAGGCACAATGCTCCCCAAGAATCCACTAGGTCCACCGTAATCTCCTCACGCCCTCGCACAATGCAAGATGTCGTGATTCCACTAAGAGACCCTTGAGGGTGGTCATCGAACCCGTACAAATGGCAAACTTTGGGGGTGGTCACCGAACCCGTACACTTTGGCAACCCTTGGGGGCGGTCACCAGTACCCGTCAAATTGCTCGGGGCGATCTCCACAACCTAATTGGAGAACCCGACGCTTTCCTGGAGCTTTACACCACAATGATTGAGCTCTGAGCACCACCAACCGTCTAGGGCGCCCAAGCACCCAAGAGGAACAAGCTCAAGGGTACCAAGCATCCAAGAGTAATAAGCTTCTCAACTTGTAACTTCCATGTATCACCGTGGAAAACTCAAACCGATGCACCAAATGCAATGGCAAGGGCACACGGAGTTCCCAAGTCATCTCCCAAATCCCACCAAAGCAACTAATTCTAGGGAAGAAAATGAGAGGAAGAACAAGAAGGAGAACACCAAGAACACCAAGATCTACATCCAAGGGGTTCCCCTCACATAGAGGAGAAAGTGATTGATGGAAATGTGGATCTAGATCTCCTCTCTCTTTTCCCCAAAAAACTAGCAAGATCCATGGAGGGATTGAGAGATAGCAAGCTCGAAGAAGGTCAACGATGGGGGAAGAACACGAGCTCAAAGGATAGGGTTCACTGGGGAAGAAGACCCCCTTTTATAGGCGGGGAAAAAATCCAACCGTTATGCTCACAGCCCGCACAGAGCGGTACTACCGCTCATGGGGCGGTACTACCGCTAGGGCGGTGGAAGCCCTTCGAAAAACAACAACGAGGAGGCAAAAGGCCGGTAGAACCGCCGGAGTGGTACTACCGCTCATTCTCAAGGCACTACCGCTAGGGGTAGCGGTACTACTGCTTGCGAGCGGTACTAAACAAATACATCCGTGCCTACCACCGCTGGACTTATGACGAGTTTTTGGTTCGGAGCGGAAGCAGTCGCGGTAGTACCGCTCCTAAGAGCGGTAGTAAAAAATTACATCCCCTCCAAGCGGTAGTACCGCTCCCGTGAGCGGTAGTACTGCTGCAGCCTTTTTAAGGACACCAAAACTGACACAACTTCTGCAAACGGACTTCGAATAAAACAAAACCAAGTTTGTTGGAAAGCTAGTGACAAGGGCTAACACAATCTTTATAGAAAAAATAATAATAAGGAAATTAGAAAAGTCCCATAAGAAAATGGTGAGAACCCTTCCTCGAATAAGACCGGTAAAACCTCCAACACCGAGAACGCAATAGAAGAAGCATGTGAACTCCGTTTTCGATGAACTCAAGCTTGTCAAGAAGATGACCATAAGATCCAAATCTCACAAGGATAAAACCAAACAAGAACCAAGAAATATGATACAAGCATGCAATGGTTTGAGCTCTCTACGAACGATATGATCAAGCTACTCACTTGAGAGCCCCCCTTGATAGTACGACAATCGATCTATAACCCGGTCTTCAAACTACCACCATGAGACCGGTAAAATAGAGAACCTATCAAGGCCAAAGATTTGCCTTGAACAAAGTCTACTTGAGCTAGATGTAGAGGATCTTGACTTCCTCAAGTTGGACCACCTTTCTTGATTGCGTTGGCTCGGTGAAGACTAGTAGATTGCTCCCCCATACTCCACTATGGGTGAGCCACTCTTCGGCACATCTTCACAAGTCCATTGTCACCACAATGGACGGCAATCTTCAAGCACTTGATCTCTTCGTGATGCATCACTTGAACATGCACACTGCAACCTAACCCCACAAAGAACTCTCACGAAGACCATGGGATAGTACACAAAGCGTAATTGACAATGCTTACCATACCATGGGATCACTTGATCCCTCTCGGTACATCTTCTACGCTTTGTGTGTTGATCAACTTGATTCACTCTTTGACTTAGTCTTGATCAGCCTCTTACATGACCAATCTTTAGGTAATTCCTTGAATAGCACATTGGTCATCATAAACTCTCCTTGAAACCAACAAATGGACTCCAAGAAAAGCCTATGGACAAATCTTTCAAATATAACTCAAGGCAACCATTAGTTCATAGAGATTGTCATTAATTACCAAAACCAAACATGGGGCACCACATGTTCTTTCAGCGGCCGCACCTTTTTTGAGCTTCAAACAGGAAAAAAGGGAGATACATGGGTCGGCCCAGCTACCGCGGCTGCAGGCACCGGTTTGCAGAAATGACAGTAACCGGCGCCTGCAACGCCAAATAGGAAATGCCCGCATAGCGAGCTAGCCCAGCAGAAAAAGGTTCTTTCGCTTGCACTCGCGCTCGCACTGCACGCATAGCGGGCCGGCCTAGCAGAAAAAGGTTATGCTGCTTGTACAAAAAAAGCATTTACTTATTCTAGTAGAAGCAGGATTTGAACCTAACGCAATAACTAGTACGCTGAAGTAACTTTATTGTCCAGTATGAGGAAAATAATCTAATTGATTCTTCTTTTAGTACAACATTAACATGTAGGAGTAATACATACCGAGTTTAGTATGCGTATTATTTATGATAAAATTTAAAAAGAAAAATTCACAATAAAAACACATGAACTTGAAGAAAATTCATAAATTTTAAAAGGTTCATACAAAGAGGAAAAGGTGCAGGAATTTGAGAAACGTTAATGAATTTGAAAAATTGAAAATTTTAATCGATCCTAAAAAGACAAATCGTCAAATTTTTAAAAAGTTCATCAAACTTGGAAAATGTTCATCGATTTTGAAAGAAAAAGTTCATTGAATTTGGAAAAAGTGCATCAATTAAAAAAAGTTCATTGATTTTGAGAAAAAACCATGCATTTTGAAAAAAAAAAGTTCATCCTTTTTGAAGAAAAAGATAGTGAATATGAAAAATGTTCATCACTTTTGAATAAAAATAATATGAATTTGAGATAAAAGTTCACGAATTTGATTTATTGTTTGCGAATTTAAGAAAAGAACAAGAACAAGAAAACAAGCAAAAAAATAAGGTAGACCCACCAAACTAAAGAAAGGATAATAAAAGGGGAAAAGATAATAACTAAATACAAGCGTGGAGATGCCTTAGCCGTTGCTGCAGTTCCCTCTAAATCGAGAGGTCACAAGTTCGAATCTATCTCGCGCAACTTTTTCGACCTGCAGCAGGAAAGAAAGAAAAGTTAAATGGGCCGGGCCAGCTAGAAGTGGGGGTCTGTGCCGGATGGCGCAAATGCCTTAGCGCCAAGGTTTGGCTCCTGTTCGGGAGAGCTCCTATTGGGCGCTCAGACAAACCGGCGCCCGCTACAGTCTCTAGTGGGCCGGCCCATGAAAGGAATAGGCAGCGACCAGTTAGCGAAAAAAACCAGCAAAAATTTTGGTAGTACAGGGATTCGAACTGGCGCGGCAGTATTGGAAGATTGGCGTAGCCACCTTCGTAATGCCACTGGTTAGTAGCAACGCACACATTTTAAGAAACATCGTAAGCGCGCTATTTATCTATTACGTACTTCCTCCGTTCCTAAATATAAGTCTTTGTAGAAATTCCACTATAGACTGCATACGGATGTATATAGATGCAGTTTAAGTTTAGATTCATTCATTTTGCTCCGTATGTAGTCCACCTAGTGGAATCTCTACAAAGACTTATATTTAGGAACGGAGGAAGTACTACACACTGGCACCCAGATTTTTGAATTATTTTGGAGAATTTATTTTCTATAAAAAAAGTTCATCAATTTTTGAAACAAGTTCACGAATTTCGAAAAAAGTTCATCAATTTTGAAAAATAGCTGATCGAATTTAAAAAAAGTTCATTGGTTTTCAAAAAAGTTCATCAAATTAGAAAAAAAGTTCACACAAGTTTGAAAAAAGTTCAATAAATTTAAGAAAAATTCATCAAATTTGAAAAACAAATCACAGATTTGAAAAAGTTCATCAAATTCGAAAAAAGTTCATTGGTTTTGAAAAAAGTTCACCGAATTAGAAAAAAAGTTCACCGACTTTGGAAAAAGTTCAATAAATTTAAAAAAAATCATCAAATTTGAAAAAAAGATCATCGATTTGAAAAAGTTCATCAAATTTAAAAAAAGTCCACCAAATTCGAAGAAAATACTCAAACTGAAAAATTCATCAATTTGGAAAAAGTTCGCGCATTTAAGAAAAGGAAGAAAGGGAAAAGTAAAGTAAAATAACAAGAAAAAGGAAATAGTTCCGTCAAGTCCAAGGGAATAAAACGTAGACAGGAATAATGTTGACACATTCTATTGACGTGGCCTAGTGGTTACACTGGTGTGCTTTGACTCGAGAAGTCTTGAGTTCGAGACCACGGGGGTGACTTTTTTTGACATTTAACAGAAAAAGAAAAAAAACTAAATGGGCCAGCCCAGCACGGAGGGGGGGTGTGCGCCCTGTAACATTTATGCCTGTAACGGGCGCAACGGGCGCCAAATAGGAACCAGCGCTCGCGAGCGGCAAACAGAAGCCTAGCATTCGCTGAAGGACGCGCGAAACAGGCCAGCCCATTCAGAGGCATTGAATGGAAAAACATCACCAAAAAAAAATCAAAAGGGTGGAGGCGAACTCCCGACCGCATAAAACAAAGCAGCGTTCGTAGCCGGTCGAGCTAGCAACTCCACTAAAGTAGGACGCAGCGCAAATTCTTAAATAATAAATACAGCGCCGCACCACTCCTTTTCTTTAAAATTAACATTTCTTGATAAATGTTAACAATTTTCCTTTAGAAAAATGCGAATCTTATTCGAAAATATGAAAAAATGGGAGAACTTTTAAAACGTGAACAAATTTTTATAACGATGAACAATATTTTAAATTACATCATGAATATTTTTTAGTATATGTTGACCTATTTATTTTAATATACGACGCCCAAGTTTGAAATAAAGGTGAACAATTTCCTAAATGCGATGAACATTTTTTAATACACCATGAATATTTTTATAATGCATGGCGAACTTTTTCATAATATACAGTGAATATTTTCTTAATATATGATGAATATTTAATTAATGTGTGGTGAACTTTTTATACTACAAAAAGGAAAACAAAGAAAAGAACAGAAATATTAAAAATTAAAGAAAGAAATAAGCAGAAAAAATGAAAAAGAAAAAGAAATAAAGAAGAATAAAACCTGGTTAAATTACAAAACCGAAAAGAACCGTTTCATGGAACCTTCGAGAATGTTCACAAAACCAGCCAGGAACCTTCCAGAAGTTTACCAGAAACAGGGGTCCTGCAAAGAAGGGGAGCAACTAATTAACGAGCGCTCCTTTGGGAGCCTCACAACGATCAGCGCCACTTGACGCACTCACAACCATTCACCACGTGTCGCGCTCTGGACGCTCCCTCCGGATTTTGTTTTTTTATTTTTACGCACGCGTTTTCAGCTTTTTAAAAGGTTTTTTCCGGGGTTTTTTTTGACGTTTTGGTTTTTTACCGGTCTTCCCTAGCTTTTCGACCAAAAAAGAATTTTCGAAGAAAAAAATGCGCAAAAAAATGCATTTTTTTCGCGAGAGTCACGATTTTGTTTTCGCGAGAGGCACGGTTGTGCTTTCGCGAGAGGCACAGCCATGCCTCTTGGAAACGGAAAAAAATATGTTTTCTATTATTTTTTCGCGAGAGGCGCGGCCGTGCCTCTTTCGGAAAGGGAAAAAAAACATGTTTTCTGTTTTTTTTTCTTTCGCAAGAGGCACGGTTTGGTTTTCTCCAGAGGCACGGTTGTGCTTTCGCGCGAGGCACGGGCGTGCCTCTTTCGAAAAGGGAAAAACGTGTTTTCTGTTTTTTTTCCCTTCGCGAGAGGTACGGTTTGCTTCCGCCAGAGCCACGGTTGTGCTTTCGCGAGAGGCACGGGCGTGCCTTTTTCGAAAAGGAAAAAAAGTGTTTTCTGTTTTTTTTTCTTTCGCAAGAGGCATGGTTTTACTTCCGACAGAGGCACGGTTGTGCTTTCACGAGAGGCACGGGCGTGCCTCTTTCGGAAAAGGAAAAAAAACGTGGTTTCTATTTTTTTTTGCTTTCGTGAGAGGCACGGTTTTGTTTCCGCGAGAGGCACGGGCGTGCGTCTTTCGGATAGGGGAAAAACCCGTGTTCCCGGTTCGGTTTTTTCATCGGGTTTTTTCGTTCGATTTTTTCGTGAAAAAAAGTTCGTCAAAACCTATCAACATGGGATCTAGTTTTGAAGATTTCGACGCGAGGAATCCAACGGCGAAAGCGGTTTGAGATTTGGACGCACGGTTTAAGAGATAAAACATTTTGAATAAACGAATCTACGAAAAAGGGAAAAATCCCTGGTTGCGACAAGTTGCGCACATACAGCGCGCCACTTATCGCAACCTAGGGAAGTTGGAGTGATCTCCGCAAAGAGTACTCCTTAATTAGTGATTTCAGCAAAGAAGAATCAGCAGCGAAGCTGAATCGTGGGCCGGCCCAAGTGGTCGCAACGGGAGGATCCCTCTCAGCTTCGCTGAGACTATTTGATGATCACGGGCGTCATATAGGAACCACGCCCAGTCGCGGGCTTTTGGGCCGGCCCATGCACGGGGTGGGATGTCCCGGTTTATTCATTTCTTGTTTCTACTTCTTTTCTTATTTAAAATTATTTGGGAATTCAAAAAAGTTACCAATTGATAGAAATTACGAATTTTGAAACTATATTTCGAACAAATATAACATGCTCATGAATTCATATTTCTTGATGATTTTAAACAATTTTATAAAAAATAAAAAATGTTTGTAATTGTGAAAGAGTTTCCACCTAATCAAAAAACGATAAAGAATTGTAAACATGTTTGTAAATAATACAAATATTCAGGAATATTTAGCAAAAATAACTGAAACGAAAAAAATTCATTGATTTCATAAATATTTTCCAATTTTTTTAAAAAACATTCACCGATTCAAAAAATGTTCAGGTGTTCTAAACTGTTCGTCAGAAACAAAAAAATGTTCATGAATTTAAAGAATTGCCCGAATTTAACAGATTATTTCTGATTCGAAAACATTCACATATTCGAAAAAATGTGTACGAGTTTGAAAACATGTTCTTAATTTTAAAAAATTCATGAAATTCGAAAAATAAATCATTAATTCGTAATATGTTCAAGTTTTGAAAAAATATTCATGAATTTGAAAAATGTATATAATTTCAAGAAAATATTCGGGCACTTTAAAAATGTTAACAAATTTGAAAGAGGTTCACAAAATGGAATAGAAGGGAAAATAATAAATAATTAAAAGGTACAAGAAAGAAAAACTAGAAGAAAAAAACAAAAAATGATTCATTCAAGGTTCTACAACCTTCCCAAAATCGGTGGGGAAAAATCAGCGTGGACTGGCCTGTACAAAAGACATGCTGAGAGGGAGGATACGCTATGAATCCCAACTTGCCAAATAGGGCTGGCTTTGCTTTTTGCGGGAAAACAGCTTTTATTACTCAATAATAGTGGCCATACAATCTATGTTTGCAACTTCTACCACCTCAGCAGGAGCTGATCCAGCCATGTCATGGTCCTATTCTCAGTTCTAGCAAATCTAGCTAAACTGTCACTAGGCTTATTCTGACAGCGAGGAACATGAGTAATACAAGAAATCGCCTAATGGCAACGAATACCAGGCCGGGCCACTAGCGTGGTTTGCTAGCGACACGCTGTAGGTTCACTCTGCTCTGGTTTTATTCTATTTTTTCTTTTTTCTTTTCTATTGTTTTATTTGTTCTTTCACCGGTTTTCATCAGTTTTTCATTCATTTTACTTCGGTTTTATTACTTTTTCTCATGTCGTTTTTTTATTTTTCCTTTTTGTTATTCAGTGACTTTCGTCTCTTTGTTTCTTTTTCTTTTCTTCAGTTTCTTTGATCTTCTTTCATTTCCTTGTCAGCTTTTATCTGTTTTTGTTTTTTCGAACACATGTATACTTTTTTCTTAGTACATAATGTATATTTTTATAGCACACCTGATTATATTTTTGATATATGTTGGACATTTTTCAAATAACAGGGTGTATTTTTTTATAAAATACATGTTTTGATCACATTCACTAAATTCTAACATTTTCCAAAAACATGTTCTAAATTTTTTTATTGGACATAGAAAATTAAACAACGTGATTTTGATTACATTGTACAAACATATTTTGAAAATTTCAGGGACATATCTCTGGACAGTTGTTAATATTGCTTTGAAATCTCACATACATTTATTGATGGAAATATTATAAGTTACAGCTACACATATATTTTCTCACATTGCATATAATTTTTTTTGAATGTCACCATTTTTTGTTGAAACCCGAGAATATTTCCGTGAAGTGACACATACACTTTTTTATTGGTACATAACATTCTTTTACATGACCCAAACATATTTTCATTGTATAAACATTCCAAATTCCGCATAGAATTTTTTAAAACGCTGGAATAGTTTTTTTATTTTCACGAACAACTTTATTGAAAGCTATCCTCATTTTTTAAAACAGTTCTAACAATTTTTTTATACATTTTTGTGTGAAAATGATCCATATACATTATCAAAGTTCATCGAAAGCATAAAGCATTTTAAACATAAAAAAATAGATCGAGATTCCGAGACCACCGAACGACCACTACCACCTTCAGAACGAGCCGCCGACACACCACTCTCGCCGCTCCCATATCGGAGTCGGCTTGACCTTATCTATGATAGTTAGGAAGTCCTCGTGCACGTGTCCCTAAGAACAATCGCCCTGGAGTTGTAGTCGCCGTCGTTGAACCCTTGAGTAGATCTAAATCACCTAACACAAAATGATGCCACGTGACGAAAAATTCTAACCTCACCGCCCCAAGAAGACGGTAGGAATCTATGCTAGAGCTTCGTCGACTATGTCCAGATGGACGAGCTCGAGGAAGATCAGAACCCGGAACACAAACTTGAAGACGCGTCGCCATCCGTCTGAGCACCGCACATGTGTGGACTTAAAAATCCTAATCTAAACTACTAACCAGAGCGGAGGCCCCGGGATTCCCCGCCCCACCACCGGCCGCCGGAGCGGCATGCATTCTAAAAACTTAACTAAATTTTTAATTTGAAATATAAGTAAAAGTAAGAAAAAGAAATAATTTTGAGTGATTGCTGCATGACGAGCCACGTCCTACTTTGGCCGACCACCTAAATCTTGTAGTCGAAGCAGTTGTTTGCCTCGCAATAAGTGACGGTCGTTGTTGTTGACAACGGCGCCAACTTTTTTTTAGACAACCTCGCATGCTTTATTCACTGTCCATAACGTTTATAGGTACAAAATCAAGATCTTCGGGCTGGCCCAACCTCACTTGACGGCCAAAATACAAGGACAGAGCATGCTTAGCGAGGTTGTGAGTCTCGAAATTCGATCTCCTAAACTCATGAACTACTTTACATGACATAAAAGAATTAGCATGATGTATTATCTCATGCATTATAGCTCCATACTCAGACGCAGAGTTCTTATGGACATCTACCACCCTCTTGTAGTCCGATGCAATCTGAATTTTGTTTCGTATAGATCCTCCGCTAAGGCTTGCCCTTCCCTCACAGCAATACCTTCCAGCGTTTGCATCGGTAATGAACTCGATTTTTAAGGCCGAAGCTCCCAAGAACCTGCCATTGTAGTCTCGGCACACCACCCCCGCTGCACCGCAGTCCCCGTCCATAGACACCGCTGCATCCACGTTCATTTTTGCATGTCCATCCGGCGGTGCAATCCACACAGTTGGTTTGATACTGGCTCGCTTCTGTGCCCCCCTCTCTCCTTTCTCTAACAACTCCAGATCCCTCAGATAGTGGTTTATGAAAGAGTTGGTAGAAAACGGGCTATCAAAAATCTCTTCGTGTATATCTCTCCTTGTCGCTTGCCAAACAGCCCAAAGAGTCACAACCATCCGAGTAAATTCCTCATGTGATAGCGAGTCGTGCATTGTGAAAACATAGTTTTTTGCGTCAAATGACAAGTTGTCAAGCATTATCTCCACTGCTTCCTCCGAACAAAGTGGCCAAACACTTCTAGCCATCACACAATCTATCAGTGCATGCTTCCAGTCATCTTGTGCAGAACAAAAAGCGCACACGCTCGTCGTCGCCATATTCCGGTGATGCAACACCCCGGCTGTTGGAATTGTCTCAAAGCCTCCAGGAGAAAACTTTTATTTTGGATGGAACCTTAATGTGCCATAGAGAGGTCCAATCTGATTCCTCTGCTGCCTCATTTGAGTGTCCTCCTGCCGGCTGTAATAACGCTTCCCCTTGCAACTTTGATTTCAGCAAAAATTTATACACTGACCGTACTGAAAAAACTCCTTTGTCATCTTCTCCCCATGCCCAAAAATCATCAACTCTTTTGGTACACAGCGGTCTCTTGAGGATTGTATTGGAATCAAAGGGCAAGAAAACCGTGTGTATCTTGTCTTCCATCCACGAACTGGGGTCAATTAATTCAGCAACACGCTCCGGTCTATCAGCCACCAGACATGCCAAAGGTCTCATAAGTCCGGAGCGGGGGGGCTAATTCTGATCCCAGATTCTTGTTTCCTCTCCCGTTCCAATTCTTCGGATCAAACCTTGTTCTAGTGCTCCTCTTCCCTCCAATATAGATCTCCAAATCTGCGAGGCCGGCCTCCTAGCTGGGCCTCTAGGAAAGGAGTCGAAGGAAAATACTTAGCTTGCAAAATTCTTGCACTCAAAGTAGTAGGAGACTGTATTATGCGCCATGCCTGTCTTGCCAGAAGTGATGTGTTAAATAGGTCAATATCTCGAAATCCAAGTCCTGCCAAATACTTAGGTTTAGTGCACACATCCCATGATACCCAACAGGGTTTCCTCTTCCCTCTCTTGCTTCCCCACCAGAACTGTATAATCAAAGAAGTTATACTTCCAGAAATGCCTCTGGGAAGACTGAAATAAGACATAGAGTAAACGGGTATAGCCTGGGCCACTGCCTTGATTAAGACCTCCTTGCCAGCATAAGATAGTAGCTTCTCCATCCACCCCTTTATTTTCTCCCATACCCTATCCCTTATGTATTTGAATGTGCCATTCTTAGCCTGCCCCACCTCCGTTGGCATCCCTAAATACCGGTCACTTAGCTGCTCATCATGAACCTGTAAAGTGTCTTTAATCCCATCCCTTAACACCTGTGGACAGCCCTTGCTAAAGAAGATTGAAGACTTCTCATTATTAACTTTTTGCCCCGATGCATTGCAATATGTCTGCAATAGGTTTGATACCACTTCTGCCCCTTCTGTACTTGCCTTGAACAACAACAGGCTATCATCAGCAAAGAGCAAGTGGTTGACAACCGGGGCTGTCGGCGCCACCTGGACTCCTGAAAATGCTGACGACTGAGGAACTGATTTCAGTAGGCACGAGAGGCCCTCCGCTGCTATCAAGAAAAGGTAAGGGGAGATAAGATCTCCCTGCCGAATACCTCTGCTAGGTTTGAACTCCTCCAACTTTTCACCATTGAACAAAACCGAAAAGGAAACGGATTTGATCATGTTCATTACCACATTTATCCACTCCTGAGCAAAACCGAGCCGCTCCATCATTGCTTGAAGATAATCCCATTCGAGCATGTCGTAAGCTTTCATCATATCTAGCTTAAGAGCACAATGACTATCTTTCTTTGACTTGTTGCCCTTCATAAAATGCAAGCATTCATATGTCGTAATTATATTATCAGATATAAGTCTACCAGGAACAAAGGCAGATTGTTCCTCTGAGATGATGTCTGGTAAAATTTGCTTCAACCTGTTTGCAATCACCTTCGAAGCAATTTTATACAGTACATTGCATAAACTGATAGGCCTGAACTGACTAAGCAAGGATGGGCTCATTACCTTTGGGATGAGGACCAGGAAAGTATCGTTGATACACTCTGCATCTTCCTCCCCTCTTACTATCCGAAAAACAGCCTTTGTCACCTCGGCCCGCACACATCCCAATGGCATTGGTAAAAATGAGCAGGGAATCCGTCCGGTCCCGGAGACTTTGTAGGAAACATCTGAAACATAGCAGCTTTGAATTCCTCTTCCTTATAATCTGCACAAAGAATAGCATTCATCTCAGAGGTGACCTTCCTCAGGACATGAGTAAGAACCGCCTCCATGTCCGTCACCCCCTCGGAGGTGTACATATTTTTATAAAAATTTGTGATCAACTCTTTTAGTTCCTCCGGGTCATCCACCTGAATCCCTAAAGAATTCATCAAAGCTTTAATCATGTTCTTCTTTCTCCTCATGCTTGCTCTCATATGAAAAAAATTCGTGCTTTTGTCTCCCGCCGTTAGCCATTCTATCCTTGATCGCTGCCTCCACAACAACTCTTCTTTATGGTATAACTCAACCAGCCTCTCATTCACCTTCCTCTCTTCATGACTAGGTTGAGTTCGACCCGGCTCATCTCGAAGTTCTTCAAGTTTCTTCTTCAGTTCTTTTATCTCACGGTGCACTGACCCAAAAGTTCTTTTGTACCATCTTCTCAAGTTACTCGACAAATCAGCCAGCTTCATCTTTAGATCCTCCACTCTGCCCCCTTCCATCAAAGTCGCCCACGATGCAGCTATTGTACCCTTTAGATCCTTGTGAGTTTCCCAAGCAACCTCATAGCAAAAAAAACTCCCTTGCTTGGCGATGCTCCATTACCGCATTAAGTTCCAACTGTATTGGACCATGATCCGAAGTTGCAGAAGTTAGATGGCTGACACATGCAAGAGGAAAGAGAGAAATCCATTCG